>NW_016107412.1:3889710-3904132 GCF_001604975.1 Cebus imitator
AGATAGAGTCTTGCTCTGTTGCCCAGGCAGGAGTACAATGGTGCAATCTTGACTTTGAGCAATTCTCCTGCCTCAGCCTCCCAGGTAGCTGGGACTACAGGCACCCATCACCATGCCTGGCTAATTTTTGTATTTTTAGTAGAGATGGGCTTTCACCATGTTGGCCAGGCTGGTCTTGAACACTGACCTCAGGTGATCTGCTGGTCTTGGCCTTCCAAAGTGTAGAAACTACATTCTTACAGGTTTTCTTGCTAAAGTCTGAAGAATCAAAGCATCAACAAAGAAAACAAAATGACCCTCATACAATTGAGTTATTTGGCTTGCACTGTTAATCTTTATCCCCCTAAATTTTGTTCCTTCCTATGCATGAAGTTAGGAAAGGCTCAAATCTATGTTTTCCAGTAAGAGAGAGAACTTGAAATAGTTCATAAATGTTATTTTTAATTTCTAGAGTGTTACTTGCTGATTAGGAAACAAAGATGTAAACAAAAATGAGCAGCAATAGGAATCACTGCAATTTTAGGTTTCAGGCTGCTCACATACATTATCACGTGGGTTTAGAAAATACATTTGCATACAGAATGTGGTGTTGTATTGCTATCTATCTATTCTTAAATACAACAGTTTAGAGTATTTGTTCAGAGATAAGACCTTTCTTGGATAATATAAGGAATGAAATTTGTTACCTAGCATAACAGTGAATCAAAAGTTTGCTAATTAGCAAAAGACTCTTAATTTAAGCCCTAAGTATTAGGGAAAATAAGCTAAGTGGGACAGTTTCTAGATCCAGAATCTTTTAAACATATTGATAAAATGTAAATATTTATTTCCTTCTCTTCTCTTCTCTTCCCTCCTCTCCTCTCTTCTCCTCTTCTCTCCTCTCCTTTCTCCCTTCCCTCCCCTCCCCTCTCCTCTCTGCCCTATCCCCTTCCCCTTTCCCTTTCCCTTCCTTCTTTCCTTATTTTGAGATAAGACCCAGCCCTATTGCCCAGGCTGAAGTATGGTGGTGCAATCATGACTCACTGTGGCCTTGATCTCCTGGGCTCAAGCAATTCTCCCGCCTCAGCCTCCTGAGTAACTGGGAACACAGGTACACTCCACCATGCCTGGCTAAAATTTTTTGAATTTTTTGTAGAGGCCAGGTTTCCTCATGTTGCCTAGGTTAATTTCGAACTCCTGGGCTCAAGTGATCTTCCTGCCTTAGCCTTTCAAAGTACTGAGATTGTAAGTGTGAGCTACTATGCCCACCCAAAATATAAATATGCTTTTAATAGTAACACCTAATTCCCTAATACCATCAAAAATGGGATGCTTCATGAAGATGCACATAATTCAAATTACTGAAGCTTTTTCCTTCTAAAGACCACATGGATTTCTCTTGCCCCATTAAAAAAAATTGATAATCAGTATTTCTAGGATAGTTGTTTTCTTCCGACCAATTAAGGAATAATCTATGTCGCAGAACATTCAGAGAATGATGCCTGGTCAATATTTGAATGAACAATCACTGTGGTATTGCCTTTATTTAAGATGACTCCAATAAAACTTCTATAATATACATTATTAGTTGATCAGGCTTTAAATATTATTTTTTGATAGAGTCAAGGAACTTGTCTTATCTCCCATAGCTCACCAAAATATACTTGTTTTCTTTAAGCTATAAAGCAGATAGCCAATTTTGTGAGAATTTTCCCTATACTATATCCATGCAAGTGACGAGTACCTGGCATGAGGGTGCATAAAGAAGGCAGTAATATACAACAACTGAAGCACAACCTCTGGAGCCAGTCTGCTTTGGACAAATCCCAATTCCGTTACTCACTAGCCACCTAAACATGCTACTTAATTCATCTACCTCAGTTTTCTTCAACAGTTTAATGGGTATGATCAACAAACTAACTTCATTTGATTATCATAAATATTATTAAAAGAGACAATGCATGTGAAACCATGTAAGCAATCATTAACAACAATAACAAAAGATGATCATTACTTTTCTTGGAGTTTTTGCTAGTGCCATGTACTGTTTTGTTAATACTAATTGCCTGATTTTCTGTCCATGAATTTTTGGCTGATCTAAGTTTCCACTTCCCTCACCCCTTGGCTGGGATCTAGGCACGAGAGTTGCTTGGCAAGCAAACTAGAGATAAATGAGGTATTACTATATAATGTTAATGTAGGCAAATATGAATATCCAAACATGTCATAACGTTGGGGTTTGTCCCTTTCCCTAATATTCAGTTTCTTTATCCTAAATATTTTAATTGGTGGTTTTATGTTGGTCCTGGTAAACTTTGTTAACTCTTTGTACTTTGCTGTATATTGCAATTTATGCTTTTTTCGCATTTAATTTCTGAACCATCTTACATATAATCAGGTACTAGCGAATAAATGAATCAAACTAAAAATGATGGAATATGTAATGAATGAAACGTGGAATTTCTACAGTCTATTCTAGACCCTCAATTAAAAGAAGGGTAGGTGAAATCTCCCTTTTTGAAATTTAAATTTAATATACTTTTCACAATTCTACTGTACTCTCAGGAAATATGGAATTTATAAGCCGTCACATGGACTAAAGAAAAGCATAAAGTTCTCATGCTGCTTCAGCACAAGATCCTTACCTTCAACTGTTCCCTGAGCTTGTTGGAGACTGACAGTACATTACCATGCTCTTAGCCACAGTCAGGCAATAGATAAAGAATCAGGCAAGAAGCACTACAATCCAAAGGCTAGACATGCCTGAAACAGATTCTTGAGAGGCATTCACAAAAGGTCTAAGATATCCTCTCTTGGATGAATTGATGCCAAAATCAGTTGCCAAGAAGCCACTCAGAGACCCCATCCTATAGCTAGACCCCTCTTCCATTTTCCTGGGGCTTACTAAATATGACTCACTTCCTTAAAGCCACCATGATGGTTTCTTTAGTAACATGCAGGTGAAAGCTATGGATATCTCATGCTGACCAGAAATTTGTAAGCGTACCTTTCAGAAGGGGAAAGCTAAATCTCAGATTTTCTATTTTCTTACCTTTGGCAAATCATTATAAATACTCTTTTGATAAAAAGGCCTTTTATAATGTCTTTACCCCTTTGAGTAATGTTTATTAGGGGACATTCTCAGAGGTAAATTTTGAAAATAAAATAAATAGAAAAGAGCAAACTCCTTCTTTACCACTTTTAATGACAAATGACAACGGAAAAAATAGTATATGGAAGATCTAATTTTTTAGGCTCCATCAAAGCATATTTGCAACATTTCATCATGTCATAAGAGTTTATTAGCTATGCTGTTAACATGCAATTAATATCACTTGGGGAGATGCTATGTCAGTGTAATAAAAATTCATAAAAAGGCTAATGTTTCTGAGATGAAATTGACATGATAAGCCACTGGAATTCACTTATTGCTATCTATTCCATTGTTTCATTGCTATCTATTCCAGCAAATGTTATCAACCACCCATTTCCACCCAGTGATGCTGACCTGAAGAGCCTGGTCTGTGTTGCACAGACTCTGACTTGCATCTTCAGTACTCTAGACATGGGCACACAAGAGCAAGCTAAGACATGTCAGAAAAAGCATTCACACTGTGTGTATAATACTATTGCTATTATTATTACAGGTCCATGTGCTCCACTAAAACCGAGCAGCGACTCATGCCAGCATTGTGCCATATCCTTTCACATAATTTCATTTGGTAAAGGGGAACAGATGTTTGCTTAGGTACAAATGAAACAAGAAACACACAGAAGAGCATTAAGAATCACTGTGAAGAACTTATAATATAGGCCTCTTATTCTCAGGCTAAATTTCATCAGTTTACCTAGCAGGGATGCAGGGAAAAGATTTTCTCTAAGAGTTTAAGAGCAAGAACCCCCTCTCCTCTAGTATAGATCTCCTCCTTCCAGACCAGATTCCTTCTGAGATCAGCAATGCAGTGACTTAAATCCCTGGATTAGCTGCTACCTCTTCATTTCATTTTTCTTTTTTACTATCTATTAAAAATACAAATCAGAATATTTTTGGTTTTTAAACAAAGTTAATGAAAATGAGGCTATTGATTACGGCAGTGATGCAGTTGACAGCAATACCTGCACATACAATTGCATTACAGTGAAAGATTTTCTTTTTATTCAAGAAAATGTCACCCATCTTCTGACTTCCCCTTCTCCTACCCACACTTGAACTTCAAATTTACTTGCCTTTTAAAAATTCCAAATCATGAGAAATTATATATCACCTGTTTTAGATTTTCTAACAGAAAATTAACATTCGAGTTTTGCAGTAAAACAGACATTAACGCTATGGCATCACTAACTTTCTCTGGAAAGGGAAGGAGATCTGAAATTAGAAACACAAAGTTAAGAAAATGTGGCACATATATGCCATGGAATACTATGCAGCCATAAAAAGGATGAATTCATGTCCTTTGCATGGACATCGATGAAGGTGGAAACCATTGTTCTCAGCAAACTGACACAAGAACAGAAAACTAAACACTGCATATTCTCACTCATAAGTGGGTATTGAACAATAAGTACACGTGGACACAGGGAGGGGAACATCACACATTGGGGCCTGTCAGGGAGTGGGGGGATAGGGGAGGGATAGCAGGGGTTGGGAGGATTAGGAAGGGATAGCATTAGGAGAAATACCTAATGTAGATGGTAAGGTAATGGATGCAGCAAACCACCATGGCACATGTATACCTACGTAACAAACCTGCACATTCTACACATGTACCCTAGAACTTAAAGCATAATACATAAACAAAAGAAGTAACATTGAAATGATTTCATTGCTTACAAAACGATTTCTCACTCATTACTCATAGAAAAACAATAATAATATAACTGGGCACATGTGCAGTGCTACTTTACCCAGAAGCAGAAAATGTAAACTTCTGTGTTTTTGTTGTTAACCTTTCATTGTAATGCTATGCTATAGTTTTTGTGCTGCTTATAGAAGACGTTTCTATTATTCATGTCTTTATATTTTACTAAATGTAGTGGGTTCTCATTTCCAAATGGAACATATAGTCATCCCTCCGTATATATGAGGGATTAGTTCCAGGATCTCCTGTGGATACCAAAATCCACAGATGCTCAAGTCCCTGATGTAAAATGGTGTAGTATCTGCATATAACCTGAGCATATCCTGCCATATACTTTAAATCATCTCTAGATTTCTTATAATAACTAATACAATGTAAATTCTTTATTTACAATGTAAATAGCTGTTACACTGTGTTGTTTGGGGAATAATGAGCAAGAAAAAAAGTATGTGAATGTTCAGCACAAATGCAATTTTTTGTAATATTTTTGATTTGTGGTTGGTTGAATCCACTGATGTGGAACCCAAGGATACAGAGGGTCAACTGTATTTTATTCTCTGTAATAAAATAGGACATTATGAAATGCATCAACTCAAGAAAAAAATAATCTTAGATGGTGCCACTATTAGGTAAGCAAAATTCCTTCATTTTTCCAGAGACTAAAAACCTTAAAAACAATGTGATGGGAGTTTGGATATAGCTTCTACCTTTATGCTGCTTTCATATACTTTCCTGCTTTAATTATGATAATTCATTAACTAAAATACATAAAAACAACACCTTAATCCTGTTGAACTGCTTCAAGGACCAGATGTTAAAACTCTCCAATTATATTTTTACTCCACTAATTAACACGTGTCTTTTACAGAATATGAGATCTCTTGCAATTTAGGATTTTCTGTTTGCCTATTTCATTGTAATATTGAAAGGAATCTACTGACATTTAATAGCATCTGCACATTTTCAACGGAATTCAAGAATAAATCTTAGGTTCCTTTGGTGATTATGACTGATGTGTTGACCCTATTCATAAAAGTTTTTAATATTTTTTTCTCCACAGATTTTGACCTGTTCCTTTGTGATATATAAAAGATAACTAATAGTCTGAAGGAATGTAAAGATTTTTCCTGCTCTGGAGTCTCTGTGAAATGAAAATGGTATTCACTGTCAATCTTATGATCAGGAGTTCAGCCATCTCTGCAAATGTCTCACAACCCTGAGGATGGTGGGGGCAGGTTTGACCTATTCTGTGACTGGTTATGACACACATTTTTCAGTCATTATTTTTCAGCATGGAAATAAGATTTTAGTTGACTAAGACAACAAAGTATACTTTCAATGTTGGTAAAACATCACCTTTGCTCTGCGTGTTTTATAATAAAAAACAAGTGGCTGAGGGTGACAGCAATTATCCTCAGCTTAATAACAGAATAATCCTGCTGTGAGGGACAAACTATGATTCTAGGGAAATTCTGTAATCTTTTTAGTGTTTACCAATCTAATTAACTCTCTTGAGACTGGTAAATCATGCAAGTCAGTTATGCTAATAGGCACTGATAGACTGTGGTAAATAACTTGAACTAAGACAAGGTAAAATATAAACCCTTGAAATTATTTTGGGCATTTTAAGTGATTTCAGTATTATAATCAAAACAGTATTCAAACTGTCTGTTTTCAGCAGAATCAGACAGTTTTTTGATATCACAAACTACTTTTAGCAAATTACCAATAAAAATACGCTTATGTCAGGCACTGTTATAGATACTGGCTGAGGATGAAACAGTCGACAAAACAGACCAAAAAAAAAAAAAAATCAACCTCATGGCTTACATGCTGGTGAAGGAAAAAAATAAACAAAATAAATACAGCATGTTAAATGCAGTAAGTGCTATGGAGAAGAACTGGGCAAGAAAGGGGTACTAGGCCTGATTTTAAACTATATTATAAGGCCACAGTCACCAAAACAGTGTGGAACTGGCACGAAAAAAGGAAAATAGACTAATGGAACAGAATAGAGAACCAGAAATAAACCCAAATACTTACACTCAACTGATCTTCAACAAAGCAAACAACAACAAGATAAAGTAGGGAAAGAACACCCTTTTCAACAAATGGTGCTGGGATAATTGGCTGTCCACATATAGGAGAATGAAACTAGATCCTCATCTCTCACTTCATAAAAAAATCAACTCAAGATGGATTAAGGACTTAGACCTAAGACCTGACACTATTAAAATTCTAGAAGACAACATTGGAAAAACCCTCGTAAACACTGGCTTAGGCAAGGATTTCATGACCAAGAACACAAAAGCAAATGCAATAAAACCAAATATAAATAGCTGGGACCTAATTAAACTAAAGAGCTTTTGCACAGCAAAAGGAACAGTCAGAAGAATAAACAGACAACTCACAGAGTGGGAGAAAAATCTTCAAAATTTATACATCTGGCAAAGGATTAATATCCAGAATCAACAACAAACTCAACCAGTAAGGAAAAGAAAAACAAACCATCCCATCAAAAAGTGAGCTAAGGACATGAATACATATTACTCAAAAGAAGGTATACAAATGGGCAACAAACATATGAAAACATGCTCAACATCACTAAATATGAGGGAAATGCAAATCAAAACCACAATGCAATACCACCTTACTCCTGCAAGAATGGCCATAATAAAAAAATAATAATAATAAAACAGTAGATGTTGGTGTGGATGTGGTGAACAGGGAATACTTCTACACCATTGGTAGGAATGTAAACTAGTACAGCCACTATGGAAAACAGTGTGGAGATTCCTTAAAGAACTAAAAGTAGAACTACCATATGATCCAGCAATCCCACTACTGGGTATCTACCCAGAGGAAAAGAAGTCATTATTTGAAAAAGTTACACCCAAATGTTTATAGCAGCACAATTCAAAATTGCAAAATCGTGGAACCAACCCAAATGCCCATCAATCAATGAATGGATAAAGAAACTATGGCATATATATATATATATATATATATATATACATATATGTATAATGGAATACTATGCAGCCATAAAAAAGCATGAATTAACAGCATTTGTAGTAACCTGGATGAGACTGGAGACTATTATTCTGAGTGAAGTAACTCAGGAATGGAAAACCAAACATTGTATGTTCTCACTGATATGTGGGAGCTAAACTATTAGGACACAAAGGCAGAAGAATGATGCAATGGACTTTGGGGACTTGAGGGGAAGAGTGGGAGGGGGGCAAGGGACTGAAGACTATAAATATGGTGGAGTGTATACTGCTCAGATGATGGACGCACCAAAATCTCACAAATCACCACTAAAGAACTTTCTCATGTAATCAAATACCACTGGTACCTCAATTACTTATAGAAAAATAAAAAAACAATAATATAGAAGTAAAAAAAGAAAAAGGTACTAGAGAGTATGGGAACAGAAGCCAGAGGGCTGCAGTTTTACTTTGGGATGTTAGAGAAGGTCCAACTGAGAAGGAGATGGAGGAGTGAGCCCTGTGGGAACTCAGGATGGAGTATTCTGGGTAGAGAAAACAGAAACTGCAGTTTCTCTGGAGCAGAAGTCTGTCTGTTATGTGTTACAATTAGCAAGACAGTGGTAGTGGCTGGACAGTGTGAAGGCAGAAGAGCGGAGGAAGCAACAAGATGGGAGGTGGAGGAAGGGGTGCAAATTGTCTGGGGCCTTGTAGACCATTGTAAAGATTTGCCTTTTTATTCTGAAAAAGGAGGCTTTGGAGGGCTCTGAGCAGTTGGTTTTGTCCTCTAATTTATATTTTAAAATAGCTGCAAGGTTGAAAATGGGCAATAGGAAGGCAAAGGCAGAAATACGGAGACAAGTCAGAAGTCATTGCAATAATCCAGGCAAGATATGTGGCCTAGACTGAGGCTGATTTTGGATACATTTTTAAGGTAGAATTAATGTGATTTGTTGTTGGACCAAGATAAGATTTGGGTGAAAGAAAACAGAGAAGGATGATTCTGAAATTTAAAGCCTCATGAATGGGTAAGATGGATTTCTTTTTAGTAAAATAGGGAAAATTCTAAGAGAAACAGCCTTAAAGAAAAAGTAGTTCAGTTTTGATATTTTAGGGTGATGTGTAATGATTTGCCCAAGTGTATTTTTCAAGTAGGTTGATACATGTCTGAAGTTGAAAAGATAAATCCAGGCTGGAAATGTAAATCTGGAAGTTGTCAGCAATGTAGAGCATATTAAAAGCTGTGAGGCTACCTGAAGATCACCAAGGACGAAAGGGTACATAGAGAAGAGAAGAGATCAAGGATTGAGTTGTGAAGCATGCCAACATGGAAATACTGGAAGGCTCAGGACCAACCAACCAAAGTAGCAGAGATGGGACAGCTAATGGAAAAGAAAGAAAACTAGGAGCATATGAGATTCTAGAAGCCAACTGAAGAAAATGTCTCAAGGAGGAGGAGTGGTCAACTGTGTCAAAAATTACAGATAGGTCAAATAAGACATGATAATCAAAACCTGAATTTCAGAAATTGGAGGTCAATAGTGACCTTAGTAGAGCAATATGAATAAGAGCCTTGGGAAAGGATGGGAGGTGAGGAATTAAAAATGCTATGTATTTTTATGTATTGCAAGAAATGTTCTCAAATGGGAACAAAGAACTGGATTAGCAGTCAAAGTAGGGATATGGGGATAAAGTGTTTTTGTTTGTTTGTTTGGTTGGCTTTTAAAGATTTGAGCGAGGAAAAAGATTCACATAAAAGAGAAAATTTCTAGGATGATGCCCTTAAGTAAGAGAAAGGGGATACAAGCTGGTACACAGTGAAATGTTAGTGTAGGTCAAACCAGCGATAAGTCAATGTGGTTACCAGTAAAAGTCAAATGTTTCAAAAGAATAACAAACTAGGTTAGCCTGTAGGACAGGTAAGAGTTTTTATACACCTGCGATGACATAAAGATAAGGCAAACTTGGGATAATATCAAGTATTATAACAAGGCAATATGTTTTCCTATCAACAGCACCACTAAACACAAATAGCTGTTTTATTTAATGACTATATAATACGTGGTAGGCATTATTCTAAGTCTTTTATACTTATTGTCATTTAATTGTTACAAGAAATGAGTACATCCTTCTGGAGAAAACTGAGACACAGACAATTTACTAACTTTCCAATGTCACATGCTTCATAAGGAGTTGTGCTAGCTTTTATATGCAGGCAGACTGACTCTAAAGCCTGTGCTAAACCGCTATCTGATTCTCACCCATCCATCTCTTTATACATTCATCTACATACCTACCTAGAAAATCCGTATTCTCACTCCTGGTTAGTGTTTCCAATGGTCAAGAATTGTATTGAGAAATATTTATAAGAAAATGAGACTGTGAAATACAAAACACCATGAATCTGGGCAGAAATTCATGTCATTATAGTAGGCTTGGAGTTTAGGGATCAATTACAGATTGGCTTTTTGGTTCACATGCATTATTGGAAGTCTAAAAACCAACCCCCTCTGGACTCCCATTCTTCTCAGAATATACTTGGGCAGCACCAAACAGCAGGAGAGGGGTGGAAGCAGGCTAATGTTTCACATGAGGAACACCATGCTGCTCCCATGGGTGAACTATTTTGATGCTTAAAAGCGGTCACCCCTGCTGGTGTCATCAAAGGTATGGAAGTCTTCAAGGGGATGACTCTAAGGGAACATCAAGGAGTGTTTACTGGAGGGCAAGGCCTTCTTACCCACTCACCCAATTCCCCTGACTCTGGGAGAAGGAGGAGCAGCTGGTGACCTAATACACTCATCTCCACCCTTAGCAGACTCCAAAGCCCAACATAAATCAATGACATTTACCCATCTACGCAAACCTTTTTCATCAACACCTAACCACCTCTGCTTCAGTTTTATTTCTTCAGTTTTCTGAAAGCACTTAATCCAATAGCCCAAAAATCTCCCTTAGTTTTTAAGCGTTTACTAGATTTTTACTATCAAATGAGACTAAAAGCATCCTGAATTAAGAAACTGTCTTATTTTGCATTTGTTACAATATTTGGAAATATTAAGCCTCTAGTACACATAGTTGATTTTTAAAAGGTCTTGCTTTATATCAGCTTATCATTATCTTGCTTGTGTATGTGAAACAAGTAAAAAATATCTGATGTTTTAGCTCCTCATTTATTGATTTAATTTTTTCACTGAAAGTGAATATTAATATGAATACTTGGATTACTTAAAAATTAATACAACTTAACACCTAGCTCATATTCTTGTTTTCTTTTAAAAATAATATTAATAAAGTTTTTATTTTTAGGTTTCATATAAAAAAATTTAGTACCATGATATATGGGATGTGCAAATATTCTTAACTTTCATATTAAGTAGTTAAAAAAAAAAACAAATTTTTAAAAAGATGTGCTGACTTAGTTTTTAAAATAAAATTCATCCTGACATTTATTCAGATCATTTTCTATATTAAATTTTAATACAGGTTATATACTATTGATCTAAGTCTGCATAACAAAATATCTCAAGACGTATTACCTTAAAACAACAATAAACATTTATTATGTTATGGTTTCTGTGAGGCAGGAGTTGGGAGTAGTTTAGCTGAGCAGTTCTGTCTTAGCCCATCAAGATGACATCTCCGTACATGTGGCCAACAATCATATGAAAAAAAAGCTCAACGTCACTGATCATTAGAGAAATGCATCATAACCACAATGAGACACTATCTCATACCAGTCAGAATGGCTGTTTTTAAAAAGTCAAAAAATAACAGATGCTAGTGTGGTTGTGGAGAAAAAGGAATGCTTATTCATTGTTGGTGGGAGTGTAAATTAGTTCACTCATTGTGGAAAGCAGTGTGGGGATTCCTCAAACATCTAAAAACAGAAACACCGTTCAATCCAGCAATCCCACTACTGGTTAAACACCCAAGAGAATGTAAATAATTATAAAGACATATGTACACATATGTTCATCGAAGCACTATTCACAGTAGCAAGGACATGGAATCAACCTAAATGTCCATCACTGGTATGCTGGATAAAGAAAATGTGGTACATATATCCCATGGAATACTATACAGTCATAAAAAGAATGAGATCATGTCCTCTGCAGGAACATGGGTGGAGCTGGAGGCCATTATCCTTAGCAAACTAACACAGAAACGGAAAGCCAAATACTGCATATTCCCACTTATAAGTGGGAGCTAAATGATGAAAATACATGGACACGTAGAGGGGAACAATACACACTGGGGCATTGGAGGGTGAAGAGTGGAGGGGAGAGGATCAGGAAAAATAACTAATGGGTATTATACTTAATATCTGGGTGACAAAATAATCTGTATGACAGACCCCCATGACACAAGTTTACATATATAACAAACCTGCACATGTACCCCTGAACTTAAAGGTCAAATTAAAGAAAAAAAGATGTCATCTCCTTAGTCATATGAAGCCTCACTAGAACTGAAGCTGCAATTCAAAATGCCCACTCACAGAGTTGGCAAGCTGGTGCCAGTTGTTAGAAGGAGGGCCCACTTCCTCCCCATGTGAACTTTTCCACAAATTGTCTAAGTGTCTTCATGATAGGGTAACTGACTTCCCAAAAAGCAAACAACCTCAGAGAGTAAGTCAGGGTACACAACATCTTCATAATGCAGCCTCAGTTGTCATACATAAATCCTACTCACAGTATTCTGAATGTCACTGAGGTCATACCCTAGGAGACCCTGAAGACTAGACAGAGGCTTCTTGGCTTTTTTCTGTAGTTAAGGGAAAGCAATGCCACTTTTAAAAAATATGGGATATTGGAAAGGATCCCATAAAAATGAAGTGTGTTTTGCTAATTTGTTTACAGAGGCAAATATGATTTTCACAGAAACTTAAAGATGACCTTCCAACTTTAGTCTTTCTTGCTTTCTAGAAGAATTTATTAAACTACTTTAGAAAAATGAATGGGAGATTTATGTTTATTTTTTTTTCTCCCCACCTCATTCATTTGCAATATTTAAAGATCTATCACACAGTTTGCTCTTGGCAGGATAATTATAAATATAACCAGTATTTGGTAGCAAAAGGGTAAGAAGGAATTATTATTTGCCCCCAGTATTTACATGCAAATTCACTTTAATGATTAACAAAAAATAACAAGAGGATGAGTGATTGTCAGCTAATTAATTCCTGGTTATTCAACACATTGTTGGCCAGTATAGGGGTTACTTAGGTTCTTCCCAGCTACATCTCCTTCTTTCTAAAAGGTCACTTGAGGCACTTTGCTGTTTGTTATTAGGCAGTGGCAAAAAAAAAAAAAAAAAAACAGTCAGTTTAATAGTTTGTTATAGCAACCGTGGATAAAAGCTTATTGGAGGAGAATAATAAATGAATGTGTAAAACAAGATGTTGAGATTGTTTGTTACTAATATTTACATCCTACCTCATTGGTTCTGCCTGATCCTATTCTAGATTATCAGTTAAGGCATCCTAGACTCAAAGGATTACTGGACGCTTATGCAGAGAGCTTGTAATCTGAAGGAAAATACACTATAATTACACCTTCTAGTTGGCTAAATCCTTGTCATTCTTTTCAGTTAATTTCTTTATTTTATTTTCCCATGACTTTTCTAATTCTCATAAACTTGTAAATATGTTGCACATGACTAAACCCTCCCAGGCTCAAAATCTACTCATCCTAGTATGTAAATGTTTTATAACCCATTTGCATCCAGTGTGAACACAGGAAAGACATATTACTTACAGAAGTGCTCACCATGAAAACAAAGAAGTCCCACAAGGGAACATACTTCTTTCTTTGTTTTTCCTTTTAAAATTGTGTTTCATTTTTAAATAAATACACTATCATTTGTCTTTTCTCTTCAGCCTATCTAATTGCTGTTGAATTTAGCTTTGGCTGAATACAGAGAATGGTCATAATATTCTCTTATATTTTATATCAGAAAAATAAAACTATTAACATTAACTATATTGTGGTTAAAATGTTTAGTTTAAAATATTAATTAATGAAGATAAGACTCATAAACACTAATTGCATTTCTTGGGAGGCCCTGAAAACAGTAATGGCTCCTTTGCTCTTCAAACACTTGGAAGATATCAAAAGGGAAATTTACCTTGAAAAAGTACCCAAATCCCTGTAAATTTTTAATTTAAGAATCCAGAATAAACATTTATTTTTGCAACAAATATTTTTAAAGTAATAAATGTAGAATTTATATAATTTTAAGAAGTATAAATTGTTTAGAAGTTAAGACTTCTATTCAGGTTGGAGATTACTGCCTCGGCTGCTGTGAACCAAAATTTTCTGTTGCAACTATTCATAGAATTGGGTACATTTATGTTGAATCAAAAAGAAAGTGGGTCAGATTTGATAAGGTTTTAAAACATCTCTTTTAACCCAAAGTCTAAAAACATTTAATAATTTCTATTTGTCCTTTCTGTTGTCATCTTATTGCTTTTTACAATAATTTCTTAGGTTCTGTCTCTACATGGCCTTGTGCTTGTGACCTCAATGCCAGGCAAAAGAGCAGCTTCTCTGATGGATGTCAGCTGTTAGTTCATCCTGTTTTTATTTAAAA
>NW_016107412.1:3905128-3923729 GCF_001604975.1 Cebus imitator
TATATATATATATATATATATATGCGTGTGTGTGTGTGTATATTTGTGTGTATGTACCTAAAAATGTGTGTGTGTGTGTGTATATATGTAAATGCGGATATGTCTGTGTGTGTATGTGTGTGTATATTTACACCGCACGTCTTTCAAGATAACTCTAGCCTCTCTCAGGATATGTATTTTTTCCTTTCCAATTAAAAATAAACACAACAAAAGGAAGTAGGATAAACTTACTCCTTAGTAGGCTTACAACTAAGAGGTTGAAGGAGGCAAGGTCAGAAGAGCCTTGGGTGCTATTTTGGAAGAAAGGGAAACAGGGGCTACTTAACCACCCTTCCATGACCTGTGGTTTGAGAAACACAGCTCTGAACAGTTCCCACACAACAGCTGTTTTTCCGCATCACCATCAGACAGGAAATGGAATGGCACATAGAATGCAATTTATACGATCTGTTCTCTCAGAAAGTGAAACAGGATCTCCAGGCTATTAAATTCACTTTGATGCGGGATCTGAACTCACTTGTTAAACAGAATTGTCTGCCTAGTAAAAGAAAGCTTCCATTTGTGAAAAACTAAAAAGTTTTCAGAAGTATTTTGCAAATAGTTAAGCAGTCACTGGGTTTAAACAAAAGTTATTTTGAAAATTAGAGACATTTTTATCTATTTAATTCTCATAACAAGACAGTAAAGTGATCTAAAAATCCCCGCCAAAACCTACAACCATATAAAGGCCAAAGGCTCTATTCCCTATAGGACCATGGAAGAAACAGTATCAGAGATTCCAGCCACATTTAAAATAGGAGTCAAAATCTATCTAAGATGCTCTGCAGATCTGGCTCTATTAACTGCATCTAATTCTGGGGCTAAACTAATACTGAAAGGTAAAGATGAGAAAATAGGTAATTTCCATATTAATGAACAGGTATTTTTCTAATTTGGATGTTCCACCAAACTGACTATTCAATTAAAATTTTATTGCCAAAACTCTTTGCTCTGCCAGTGTGATTTGATTTTGAGGCTCCTGCAAAATACATGTGCAATTATTTCCCTGGCATTCCAGTAGCTATCTGCTGGTTTCCCAAAGGATCCCCAGCACAGGAGTCTGCTGACGGAAGAGCTACCTCTCTCAGAGTGAGAAGCTTAGTGTCATTTGTGTCCCATGCATAATGTCTTTGATTGAAATAAAAATTTAAGCTTCCATTCTTTGCTTGGCAATGCTTGTTTAAAAAGTGTCTAAGAAGAGGACATTCAAGAATGATCAAAAGAACCATCTGTAGTCCAAATCAGTAGCTTCTTTGCATTCTTGGAATCAATCTGAAGAATCTCCCAAATCTGCTAGCTCTCTTCTTACTTCAGGAAATTTATGAAAGAGAAAGGGATACCCTTAGGGTCTCTGACTGTACAGTTTGCTTGTCTCCTTTGCCATTGGCTTGCCCTCAGCCACTTTGTGTTTCTTGAACGGTTCTATAAGGATGGGTATATTCTCCAAATGGCCACTGGAGGGCACAAAAGTACAATGTTTGTCTGCAGGTTAGGCCTTTGTGGTTTCGTTGTTCTGAAACAATCTATGCTTCGTAAGATACTCAACTAGACATGACATTTTCACTTTTAGAACATAACTATCAAATATCTACGTTGTCATCTACCTTTTGTCAGTGATATTCTGAGTAAGATCAAAACCAAAAGTTATGTTTCTAACATTACTGTTATAAAAATGTATATTAATATCTTTTCATTCCTTTCATCTATCTTTCATATTTTAAGGTTATCCATCCAAATTCATGATTTAAAATTTCACAAAGATATTATTTCACTTTGAAACATGTATGAATGTATGAATACCACAAATGTGTATTCAGACATCTTCCCATGGGGAAAAGGGAAAATGTTGAGGTGATATTGAGAAGTACACCGACCTGAGATGCACAAAAGAAAACAGCTTTATTTTCTTGCTGCTTTAGCTTTCTAAATGCCTGTGTATCTCGCTTTATAGCATAAAATGCTTATACCAAGTCAGCTTCAAAATAGGCTTTTTTTTCTTTCTTTTTTGAGATGGAGATTTGCTCGTCACCCAGGCTGGAGTGCAATGGCACGTTCTTGGCTCACTGCAACCTCCACCTCCCAAGTTCAAGAATTCTCCTGCCTCAGCCTCCTGAGTAGTGGGGATTACAGATGCCCACCACCATGCCCAGCTAATATTGGTACTTTTAGTAGAGATGGAGTTTCACCATGTTGGCCAGGCTGGTCTCAAACTCCTGACCTCAGGTGATCTGCCTGCCTCGGCCTCCCAAAGTATTGGGGATTATTGGTGTGAGCCACCACACTTGGCCCAAAATAGACTTTGTAGTTAGAATAACACATCTCTCCAAAATGGCATCTTCATGCTGGCATTTTTTTTTTTTTTTGCAAAAACTTTTATCGCTGTCTTAAAAAAATCATGTGGGCCGGGCGCGGTGGCTCACGCCTGTAATCCCAGCACTTTGGGAGGCCGAGGCGGGTGGATCATGAGGTCAAGAGATCAAGATCACCGCCGAGATCGCGCCATTGCACTCCAGCCTGGGTAACAAGAGCAAAACTCCGTCTCTAAAAAAAAAAAAAAAAAAAAATCATGTGAATTATGGCAAAAACTCTTAAAATGTATATTAAAGTTATATAACAAAGAACCATGACAATATTCAAAATGACCTACAAATTATAAAAACTGGCTTACTGCTTTCACAGCAGAAACTGTTTCCCTAGTGAAAGGCCTCTCGATTGGTTGCCTGCTCCATATCGTCTTCCAGTTGTCCCTAGATTTAACATTCCAAAGCACATAGTCATGTTTGCTGGGTTTTTCCCATTACATTTGCATCAAGTTGTAATTCCTTTGTGGACATTAATGGAACTTTGCTGCGTAATCTTTATTTGGCCTCTTTCTTCACAGCCACTCCATTCAAATGCCATACTCTAGTCTCATAGGGCTATTAAAGAGTCCTTAAATGTTCTGTTTGTGAAGCTATAGCTACTATTTCTTTAGAAAATAAAAATAATTTCCAAGAGTAATTGTACTTACTGCATGCTAGCTACTACATAAAGTACTATACATACATACTCTCATTTAATTTTGCTCCAAAGTCTGAGGTGTTTATGTACGACTTCCACCTTATAGGCAAGGAAACTGAATGTTAGTGAGGCAGTGATTCCTTAGATGTCACTGTATGTGTGATGTCAAAGTTTATGCATCTAAAAATGACACTGGCATACTGTTCTCTGTTTGCAAACTTTCATGCTGTTGTGGATTTTGTGCTAAAGGAGAACAGTGAGAGATATGCCCCCAAGGTATATCCTGGACGGTAACCTTAAATCTTAATACTTTCTCTCCTTTCTCTTCTTCCAAGCAGAATCCTTACTTCCTCTATGCTACTGTTGCACTTTTGGGTGTCAGCATGTTGGATGCTTATGTACTAACAATCCACTGTAGAATGGGGGATCCTAGAGTTTGGGCAGGGTGTATCATTCATCTCAGTGTCTGAATCACCCAGGAGAATGGCTGGCATATATTGGATGGGATCTGTAAATTAGGACTCTCTCCTTTGCCAATCAGACTTGGAAAAAGTAGGCTTATTCCACATCTCAGATGCTCATCAAATTTTGAAACATATACAAAACATATACAAAACATATACATTTTATTTTCTAAAAAGGTATTTCTTATAAATGTATTAAATATATGGTTGGTTTTCCTTTTAAAATTTCTGGACAGTTTTATTTGTAAATATCAGGAATGTGTTATACATGTTATGTTAGTATTATTTATAAGTTATTTATAATGGAGGCACTTAACATTTCCACAGAGGTAGAATATAATGGAAACTTCAAAAGACAACTACCTAAAGGATTTGTATCTGCTCTGTAGATGATGTGCTCTTCCACAGTGGCCGCTGCCTCTCTTCCAGTCTCTCACTGCTGAGTCAGTGTCCAGCCCCACCTCGTAGCAACTATTCCATTTCCGGAAGCAAGATGGCTCTACTCAGCTACTTAGTTGAACCCAGCTGCCTGTTCCCAATCCCCACAAGTCCATTGAGAAAAGTGGCTCTTTTTTCCCTAGTAAGCGACAAAGCACATCCTATGTCCATGTCTGAACTGGCTCCAGCTAGGATTTCATAAATGCATTGCTGCTGTCTTAAAATAGACTCTTCCTTATGTTGGTCATCAAGAGTTTTCCCTTGAGCTTCACTAAAAAGCAGCTAAGATTTGCACCGATTCTGCATGTTAGGACATAGTGTCATAACTAAGGGATGAAGTTTTCATGACAAGCCTTAAATAAACTCCTAACAAATTTTTTACCAAATAGTATCAGGTGAGATGTTTCCCGATTTTCTTCACATTTGAAAATATTTGTTGCCAACTCAGTTTGCAAAGCTATTAAAAGTCAACTGAGATTCTTGAGGGCCAGGCCTAAACTTCTATTTCTTTGTGTCATAACATAGTGATTGACTTTTGTTCAGAGCTGAATTACTATTTCTCTACTTGAAAGTTCATTTGCTTTAAGTGCAAAAGTCAATTTCTTAGTGTGTAAACATATATGTACACAGTGGTCATCAGGACCACTGATATAAAGCACTTTGTTGCTTAAGTTTCCCATGTATATCTAACTTGCTTTTATTATGACAAAGTCACTCTATGTTGAAATTCCAGTTCAATTTTCTTTTAGTGTTTTCCATGAAGGTAAATTTGACTGTTTAATAGGAAAAAGCTACAATCCCTTTGAGTAAAACAATATCCAACAGAAATCAAACTGAAATTTGGTTTTATTCCATAATCCAGTTAAAGCATGCATGATAAAAATAAATAAATAAATAAAGCCAAAACATAGATTGAGGTTACTGAAAAGATTTCTGTTGTGGAGAAAGTGATCTGTGGGTTTCATGCAATCAGAAAGATAATTCTGCCTTGTAACTTGTATTTCTCTTTCTCTCCGTCTCTTTCTCTCCCCTACCCCATTCTTCTCTCCCCACCAATCATGCAGATGAGAAGATACAAAAGCTAGAGTATATGGGAGGAAAAAGTGTATGTTATCTTTTTAATTCTTTCTTTTTTAAAAAAATCAAGGAACAGGAAAAAAAATTCTCTTCTTGAAGGTGTTAAATTTTGTGATGGTAGTTACATTCACAATTTAGGAGGCAAGTGAATTACCAGTAATTACCAGTTTAGCCTAAAGCTGCCTTCTTACCAGTTTTAAGTTCGCGCTAAAGGTTTCTCCATACAGTGAACTATGAGCGAACGAGGTGTAAACAGACTGTAACATCTTCTTGTATCAATCAGAGGGCTTTGCGCAATCACTGGCGGCCAATTGTTCAAACCTTGTCTGACTAAAGCAGATGCTGAGCTGTAACCAATCCGGCTGTTTCTGTACCCCACTTCTGTTTTTCTTGGACCTCATTTTCCTTTTTCTGTCCATAAATGTTATCTGACCATGAGTCGCTCTGAATTTATTTTGGTACTGGGGCTGCCCAATTTGCAAGTCTTTCTTGGCTCAGTTATATTCTGTTAAATTCGTCTAAAGATTACCTTTAGACGAATTTAACAGAATAAATAATAATAAATTAACCCATAATAAAAAAAGTTTTAACATCTAATAAAAGTTAATTGCATTAAAACCCACTGCCAATGTTCAATTAAGTAGTATTGAATTCCTGCAACTTTAGAAATACAAGATTTATAGAAATCTTTTTATACAAGTTGTTTTACCTGTTTTTTTCCAATATAGAAACTGAGTCTGGAGGGGTAGAATTGCCACAGATCACGCAGTTATTAGCAGATCATTTAAGTGCATTCATATCTTCTGCTTTCCATAGTAACATTTATCACTCCCATGTTACTTTATTAACAAATTATTAAATCACTTTTCTTTTTTTTTTTTCAACAGGATAGGTGTTTATGTATTTTAAAAATTACTTCATTTCAGAAGTTTTAATTAATGTTCTCATGTGTAATAAAGACAATCCAGTAGAACTATCTCCCTGAATTAATAACATATTGTGAAAATCTGTTGGTTTGGCCCAGGAAAATATCATTATTTTACCCTCTGATGGTAGCAATTTCTAAACGCATGCATAATCTTAAAGAAAACTAAATAACCAAGTGAGGGTTGAACTGGCAAACAAAACCTATAACCAGACAGCTGGTTATAGGCTGTCCTTGTTCTTTGGATTATGAAGGTTTAAACTCTTTATGGGCAGAAATGCTATTTTTTTAAAAAAAATAATTAGTTTTGAAAAATTTCTTGAATATATCTCTACATATTTTCTGGATATAGTTAGCATACTGGGTAAAATATAATCTCCCTTGTATGAGTGACCTTGCAGTGCACCAGGGTCAACATGAATTCCTGTGGAGACGGTAGCCCAGGCAGAACATGATATATGTATACTGATCCCAAGACAAAACCTGCAAACTTTAAAACATCAGAATATCTGATAACTGATTTGTGTGATTTTTGCTTCTTTCTCTTAAAAAGTGAAGTGTAGCAGGAAAAAGAAATCCAAGTAGAATTTCATTGCTTAATATAGCAACTGGTACATGTTTAATAAATGTTTACTATATAACTGATGGTGCCACTTAGAGGTGCTATTTTATATGATGAATGTTTTAATGAAAAAGAAAATTCAAACTTAAACCTGAAGGAAATAAATAGATTGAGTCATTGGTGTGTATATTTTTGATGGTACTTTTAAATGACAACTTATGCAATTATGTTATAAATTCTTTTAAAGCAACTATCAAGGCTGTTGATCCTCTATAATCTGCACAGACCTAACTCAGAAGGTACTTGATACATGTTTGCTGGATAAATGGACAGAAGAATGAGTGAGTCTACTTACTGACCACCTAGAGTTTGCTGAATTTAAATGAATGTATCAGAATTTGAATAAAATTGGCAAATAGCTGTGATATTTCACTTTTCTTCATAAATGTTTATAGAACATCAATATTTGCACAGTGAGACAGGCTTATATCTCTCTCCTGGAAGCTACATTCTAACAAAAATGTAGAAATAAATACATTAATAAATAATATACCATGAGAATTGTTATAAAAGAAACAAGCAGAATTCTGTGATTGGGTAAGGTGTGAGTTTGTGGGGAATATTTTTTAAATGAATGGTCAGGGAAGGCCTCTCTGAGAAAGTGACATTTACATTAAGAATCCAGTGACAGGAATAGGAAGGTGCAGTTGTGACGGTCCTAGAGAGTTTGGAGTGCATGAGAAACTAAAATAAGATCTAGTGGCCGAGACATAACAAAGCTTCAAACATAAGGCAGGCAAGGAGAGGCAGATAGCTTCTGAAAGATGTAAGAGATGACACATTTTGATTTTATTCTAACAGCAATCCATTTTAATTAGGAGAGTGACAATGATAATGATTGTAGCTACCACCTTATGGGCCCGAGCTCATTAAATAGAGATTGTAGAATAGGCATCACCTAAATGTTTACCATTAGTCATTTAATCTTCACATCAAATCAGAAGCATGGATAATCGCTCCTTCCATTTACAGAAGCAGAAACGGGATCTTAAGGTATTTCGTTAACTTGGCCAAGATTGCAGCTAGTAAGTGTGACATCATCAGATTTCTGATTTACAAACAGCAAGATACGTTGCCGAAGATGGATTGCTGCTGAGGAGAGAGTCACAGGAAGGGGAATTAAGATGGTCGTTCAGGTGAGAGAGAGTGTTGGTATGAACAGGTGGTGGCAATTAGGGAGTCCTAGAAGGAACGGGCACACATTATTTGCTAACGGATTTGAGATGAGTGATGAGGGAGAAGGGGGTGGATGGTGCTGCCGCTTCCTGATATAGAGAAGATTAGAGGAGAAACAGGTTTGAGGAAAATCAACATTTCAGTTTTGGATAAAGTCTGAGCTGCATGAGGTTATGACTTCTGGCAAAACACATCTGTCAAGAGCAAAATCTTTTTTGTGAAAAAGATTCTAAAACTTCTTTGACATTCTCAGTACTCACCTTCACACCTGCTCATCAGTTCCCCGCAAAAATTACTTTTAATATTAAATGAGGCCCTTGACATAAATAATTAGTAATTGACAACTCAAGGCAAAACCCAGCCAGGGCCTGTTTTATTGTGTGGCCAGTGTACTAAGAATGATTATGACGTTTTTAAATGGTTGGAAATAAAATCAAAAGAGGTGTAATATTTTCTGACACATCAAAATCATATGAAACTCAGGTCTCAGGCTCCGTAACTAAAGTTTATCAAAACACAATCATTTCTATTTGTTTATATATTGCCTGTGACTGCTTCTGTCCTAAACGGCAGAGCTGAGTAAGCCCGGAGGGCCGAAAATATTCACTACAAAGATCATTACAGAAAAAGTTTATGGACCCTGCTCCAGGGCAATATTCCACTTGGTAAGAGAAGCTTAATGGCAATTTATCAATAACATTTTTCTTTAATTAAAGTTTTAATCAAATATAATATAGTTAGAAATGTGCTGAAATCATTGTCTCTCAAGCATATTTTCTACTTTATTAAAAATATTTCAGTGAGAACAAAAAACATTTAGAGACAAACTTTGAAAGTCTTCTAAATAATAAACTCTTAGTATTGTGTTTTGAAGTGAGGCTAGTAACTTAGCTGTAGTCAAACTTCATATGAATATTTCTACACATAAACTTATAACCAACATAAATTATATAGACTATATAAATTATACAATAATAATTAAAGAACAGGCTTTTAAAAGAACAATATGGCTAATGGAAAAATTATAACCTTTAGGGCAGAAATAATTTGCCATTTCACTTGTCATTGACTTAAAGATCATTTTTCTACAATTTCCTTTCTCTTAATGGATACAGTGTTACTTGAAACTCCCAGTAGAATATTAATGGTGTCTAAGTGTCCTAGTGTTAGCTCTGAGTGGTTGTGAATTTGTTTCAGTTGCTCATAAGTGGATTTGGTAATGCTGATTTAAAGATGAGCTCAGCTGTCTAAATATGCAGATATATGATACTGCAGGATTTTACGGTAAAGCATTTTACCATAACATTTATGGGATGTGATAAATATGTTAGAGAAAAAGTGTTTATGCTATACAGAATTGTTAGCAGAAGAGATCTTGTTAGTACTTTTAAATTATGACAGGATCTAAAATATCATAGTTTATATGTTTCATAGCCCACGGTTAAGCTACAAGCAGAGGATTCAGGAACAGTTTTATAAGTGAATGTCTTCCTTTTTATCTTGAGTGCCTTTCATTTGTAATGTAAGAAAGGAAGCCTTTTACATTCAAAGTGACTCATGAATATTCTCAACTTAAAAGCAAGGCTATAACAAGATCATACCTATGATCACAACGCCACTGACTCTACAGAAATACAAAACCCTCAGAGACTATTATAGCACCTTTATGCACACAAACTAGAAAAGCTACAAGAAATGGATAAATTCCTGGAAACTTACCGTCTCCCAAGGTTGAATGAGGGAGATATTGAAACCCTAAACAGATCATAATTTGTTCCAAAATTAAATCAGTAATAAAAACCCTATTAACAACAACAAAAAAAAAAATCAAAAGAAAAGCCCAGGTGGATTGACAGCCAAATTCTACAAGATGTATAAAGAAGAACTGATATCATTCCTGTGGAAAATATTCCAAAGAACTGAGGAAGTGGGACTGTCCCCTAATTCATTCTGTGGGGCCAGCATCATTCTGATACCAAAATCTAGCAGAGACACAACCAAAAAAGAAATCACCAGGCCAAGAGACTTGATGAACATAGATGTAAAAATCTTCAACAAAATGCCAGTAGCACATCAAAAAGCTAATCTACCATGATCAAGTATGCTTTATTACTGGGATGTGAGGTTAGTTCAATATATACAAATCAATAAATGTGAGTCATGACATAAATGGAACTAAAAACAAAAACACAGGATGTTATCAGTAGATGCCAAAAAGGAGTTTGATAAAATGCAACATCCCTTCATGTTAAAAACCGTTGACAAACTGGGCATTGAAAGAACATACTTCAAAATAATAAGAGCTACCTAGGACAATGTCATGCAGAATGAGCAAAACCTGGAAGCATTCCTCTGGAGAACTGGAAGAAGACAAAGATGCCCATACTCACCACTCCTATTCAACATAGTACTGGACTTCATGGCCAGAGCAATCAGGCAAGAGAAAAAAAAAAATAAAAGGCATCCAAATAGGAAGAAGGAAAGTCAAATTATCTCTGTTTGCAGGCAATATGATTTTATATCTATAAAACTTCATATTCTCTACCTGAAAGCTCCTAAATCTGAAAACAACTTCAGCAAAGTTTCAGGACACAAAATCAATGCACATGTATCACTTGCATTTCTATAACAACAACATACAAACTGAGTGCCAAATCAAGAGTGCAATCCCATTCACAATAGCCACCCACACAGAAAATAAAATACCTAGGATTACAGCTAGTCAGGGAGGTGAAAGATCTCTACAAAATGAATTACACAACACTGCTGAAAGAAATTAGAGATGGCACAAACAAATGAAAAAACATTTCAGGCTCATAAATAGGCAGAATTAATATTAAAATAGCCATGCTGCTCAAAGTAATTTACAGATTCAGTATTATTACTATCAAACTACCAATGATATTTTCATAGCATTAGAAAAAAAAGCTATTCCAAAATTTATATGGAATGAAGAAAAAAATAAAAGCCCAATAGCCATATCATCCTAAGCAAAAAGAACAAAATTAGAGGCATCACATTACTTGACTTCAAACTATACTACAGGATACAGTAACCAAAACAGCATGGTGCTAGTACAAAAACAGACACCTAAACCAACAGAATGGAAAAAAGAGCCCAGAAATAAATCTGCACACCTACAACCATATGATCTTCGACAAAGTGAATGAAAACAATAAATGGAGAAATAACTGTCTATTTAATAAATACTGCTGGAGTAACTGGCTAGCTACATGCAGAAGATTGAAACTGGATCCCTTCCTTATACTGTATACAAAAATCAACTCAAGATGGATTAAATACTTAAATGCAAATCACAAAACTATAAAAACTCTAGAAGATAACCTAGGAAATACCATTCTGGACATAGGCACTGGCAAGGATTTCATAATAAAGGCACCAAAAGAAATTGCAACAAAAACAAAAGCTGACAAATGGGATGTAATTAAACTAAAGAGCTTCTGCAAAGAAACTATCAACAGAGTAAACAGACAGCCTACAGAACGGAAGAAAATATTTGCAAACTATTCATCTGACAAAGAGCTAATATCCAGAATCTATAAGAAACTTAAACAAATTAACAGGCAAGAAACAACCAACCTCATTAAACAGTGGGTAAAGGACATGCGCAGACACTTTTCAAAAGAGACATGCATGCAGCCAACAGGTATATGAAAAAATTCTCAACATCACTAATTATTAGAGAAATGCAAATCTAAATCACAATGAGATACCATCGTACACTAGTCAGAATGGCTTTTATTAAAAAGTCTAAAAAGTAACAGATGCTGGTGATGTTGCGGTGAAAAAGGAACACTGTGAGAATGTTAATTAGTGGAAAGCAGTTTGGTGATTTCTCAAAGAACTTAAAGTAGAACTACTATTCAACCCAAAAATCCATTATTGAGTATATGCCCAAAGGAATATAAATCGTTCTACCATAAAGAGATATGCACACATACGATCAATGCAGCACTATTCACAATAGCAAAGACATGGAACCAACCTAAATGCCCGTCAATGATAAACTGGATAAAGAAAATGTGGTACATATACACTATGGGACATTATGCAGCCATAAAAAAGAATGAGATCATGTCCTTTGCAGCAGCAAAGATAGAGCTGGAGGCCATTATCCTAAGTAAACTAAGGCAGGAAAAGAAAACCAAATACCAACTGTTCTCATTTGTAAGTAGCAGCTAATCACTGAGTCTACATGGACACCAAGAAGGGAACAATAGACACCAGGGCCTGTTTGATAGTGGAGGGCAGGACAAGGGTGCGGATTATAAAACCATGTATCAGGTACTATGGTTATTACTTGGGTGATGAAATAATCTGTACACCAAATGCCCACAGCACAATTTACCTACATAACAAACTTCCACATATACCCTTGAAACTAAATAAAAAGTTAAAAACAAACAAACAATAACAAAAGAAGAAGATGAGGATAATAATAATGGATGGACTCTAACTCAACGGATTAAATGAAAGAATAGAAATAAAATGCTTAGCTCACTGCCTGGCATAGACCAAGTATTCAATCCCAACTAATTGTTCTGAAAAGCTACATTCATTAGTCCACATAATTCTTTCATGATCTTATAAATTTTACACAGCTTTTAGGAAGTGTAGGAGAAAGAGTTGGTAACTGTTCCACTGGTCGTCTTAGCCCAAACACTTTGCTGCTCCCCAAGGTCTGCATCCTTAAAAAGGACCTAAGGAATTTCCCTTATGCGTGTGAGGTATGTTTACTTGGAGGGAGAAATATCTGTGCTGGAGTCATGGAGTAATTCCAGGGAGGTGAATTTGGGCTCGGAACTCAAGAACAAATAGGTGTTTCATAATCTCTTCCTGTGGGGTTCTGGCAAAGCTGAACCACCTATATATGGAAGGGTTAGGTCTCAGCATGAAGATCCCTACAAATAATAGTTATGAGAAGCTAGTGTGAAATTCTCTTTGGGATTTTTCCCTAAAACACAAACAAACACAGTTACTCTATGGGTAATGCTAAGAGTGGTCAGGGGCTTTTGGAGTTTTATTTTCTTTCTTTTTTTTTTTTTTTTTTTTTTTTTTTTTTTTTTTTTTTTTTTTTTTTTTTTTTTTGAGACAGAGTTTCACTCTTGTTACCCAGGCTGGAGTGCAATGGCGCGATCTCGGCTCACTGCAACCTCCGCCTCCTGGGTTCAAGCAATTCTCCTGCCTCAGCCTCCCGAGTGGCTGGGACTAGAGGTGTGCACCAACATGCCCAGCTAATTTTTGTATTTTTAGTAGAAACAGGGTTTCATCATGTTGACCAGGATGGTCTCGATCTCTTGACCTCGTGATCCACCCGCTTCGGCCTCCCAAAGTGCTGGGATTATAGGTATGAACCACCACGCCCGGCCGACTGGTCAGTGGCTTTTGGAATTTTCTAACCCAGGGCACCCAATTTAGTGGGTCTGGTTAGAACATATAGCAAGTATGATCTTTGAGTGAAGATGTGCTTGATTTAGGGGGATGTTGAGTTTGGCAATTTCTACTGTTTTAATCTTCACTCTTCTATGAGTGGAGGATAATACAATAGGGAATATAATAAAATAAGTACCTAGCAGTCATTAAAAGAAATGCTTACCTCAAAATGTCAGTGTTAGAGGTTGAGGAAAGATTCCTGAAAACTTTAAAGAATATGCTCTCTACACTGAGCCTAGGAAGAAAATTTTTAGAAGTAGGATTGAAATAGAATTGGGGGGAAAACAAAGAAAGAGCAAGAATGGCTGGAATCTAATCTCATCCTTCATCAAATGCCATGTTGGGTGTGTTCAAAGTAGCATTCTCTACAGTCTGAAAGGCAAAAGTGGCCATGATATGCAGTACTAACATAACCAGTTAACTTCTTTGTGGCAGGCTGAAAAATGGTTCCCCAAAATTGTCCTAATTTCTGGAACCTGTAAATAGACCCTAAATACTGTCCCAAGTATGCTTAAGAAAAGGAAATAGAGTGAGCTTAAACACACACACACACACACACACACACACACACACACACACACACACGAAAGGTAAACACAGAGGTAAAGATTGGAGTGATGCAACCAAAAACCACAGGCTGCCAGTAGCCACCAGAATCTGGAAGAGGAGATTAATGGATTCTCCTCCAGAAACTCCAGAAGGAGTGTGCTTCTGATACTTTGATTGTGTTTCTGATACTGTAGGAATTCTGGTCTCCAGAAGTGTGAAAGAATAAATTTCTGTTATTTTAAAGCACCCAGTTTGTGGTAATTTGTCACATTATTCACAGAAAACTAATATAATGTCATTACTACTTTTACTATCACTCTAATTATTATAGATTTTTTAATTCTGTTTGCTCATTGCTTCTTCCTTCCTGAAGTCACTGTCAGCCATTACAAAATTATTATTTTTCTTTCCTCTTGAGTTAGATTACACCGTGTATGCCATTGTAAATACAATTTCTTTGGCTCAGTTACAGGATGCTAAGTCATAAAAGCTATGTCTATCAGTCACCAACAAGTTCTCAAATTATTTCTTTCCACAGAACAAATATTTATCAAACTGCATGTCAATTAAGTCAAGTAATTATACCCTTAAGAGATGCAATTTTCAAATTTAGTTTCTCGAAACCATATGCTACAGATGTTCAAGTTTGAATGTGTATCTATCTGGAAAACAATGAAGAAGCTGAGTCACACAAAGATATTAGGCAAAATATAATAAACTATTTGAACATTTGTAACATTGTGTTTGTATCTTTCTGTCAGCATTATGTGAACAGAATCATACTCAAAAATGAACTGACATGAATAATGAAGTAATGCTACATTGTGTCCTCCCCGTGGGTGAAAGGGAGCTCTGAGGCATTCCTCTGTGCACCATATTGTAAATCAACTGCTTCATTGCTCTAAATGGTACCCTAGTGACCAGAAAAGGCACATTAAACATCCCAGGGTACCTGTCATAGCAGGAGGAAGCTTTGTACTTGTTCTATATTTCATCCATGAATATAGTAATATTCAAAAGCCATTATTTCTTAAGTCTCCATAAAGTCTGGTATTAAGATGACTAAGTCCACATCTCTAGAATAACTAAGAGTTTCCTCTTCTACAGAATGAGGGAGCTGGACTTGGAGATCTCTCCCACCTCTGAAGTTATGTGAGTGAAGGATACTGGGGTGATGGAGTGACACCAAGGGTACTGTGACCACGCTGCTATTCAAAGACTTATTCAAAGTTATCAAATGGACTAACCATGTGGGGCTGTGGTTTAACAAGGAAAACAGCCAGAATAAACATGTCAGTGTCTCCGTTTTATGATTGTTTCATGTGCAGCGTTGTGACTTAAACCTCAGAGTTTTTCTTACACCAGATGAAGGTTCTTCTATAGTCTTCACAAGGACACAGTATTTGTCATGAGTAAATGTTTCTATTCTCTTGTTATAATTCAGATTATATCAAAATGTGCTTTGAAACAACAGGCAGTAGAATCACTTGGTATAATCTTGTCCTCAGTTGACATGTTTACTTATTTTTATCTAGCCTATGTTTGAAGTCCAACATGAGCTCATTTCTCATGCTGGGGTGGAATGTATGCTTCGCAAGTGCAAAGGAAGGGATCCAATTCTTTTGCATCTTTAGAGATTATCTCATGAAGCAAGGTTCGGTTTAGAACTCTGAGATCTAGCACTGATTAAATTTATGAGGAAATGCACACACAAAAATCTGAATGTCCAGACAAAAACTGAAAAAAAAAAACCTGTTATCTGTTTCCTCCTTTATAAAATGGAAACTAACAACTGTTTTCCCAATAAAATTGTAGTGAACCTGCACAAAGTAAGCATCTCCACAACATTTGCTATTACTATTGTGACTACTATTATTATTGTCCAAAGCAATTATTAACTAAGATGAACACAAATTTAGAGATTCTGCTACAATAAATAGCACTTTCTACTATTTAATTAATGTCTACATCATAATTAGCATACAATCATAGTAGGTTTATTCAATATGACACTATGATAATAACTTAATTCAAAGAGGTTTTGAAATACTGATTTAATAATACAAAATATTTTGAGAATCCTTCACCCAGGGAAGTTTTATTTATATAACTATTACCTACTTATAATAGAGCCCATCTGCCCACAAATCCCCAATAATACTGGCTCTACTTCTGCTGCAGTATAATGCTGCATTAGCAAGTTCACCTCTAATTTACTAGCACATACCCTGGAGTCTCTTTAGATAATTCCCAAACCTCCTGCTTTCTTTCATCTAACCAAAATGAATATATTTCCTTGTTGGTAAATATATGGGTTTCAGATGACTACAATGCAAGCTGGTAAGCCTTGTTTTTCTAATTTATGTTTTAATCAATTTCCTCTCCAATTTGCTCCATTTTGGCGTTTTTTTCTTCTTATGTGTTTGCAGTACTTCCTAGGGAATAATACCTACGTTTTGAATTACACATTTGTTGAATGCATCTTTTAGGTAATTAAGATGTTGAAGACAAGACTCAACTATGATCCTTAAAGAATTCCCTTGCATATTTAATCAACCATTACACATACCACTAATTGGGATCAATTTCCATTTTCTCAGTTTTCGTTTGAACCATGAAAATCATGAGCACGCTTTTTCCTAACTATACCCAATTCATATATGTTAATACAAAATGTTCTTAGCAAATATCTCACTATAAGTTTTCAGTTTAAATGATTCCATTAGGATAATTAATCTGTAAATAAAATTAATTCAAAGTTGATAAAAATATTTAGTTAAAATTAAATCTGATTGTCATTTAGAGATTCTAAAATTTGAAGTCAATAAGAATGGGCTTAGCAATGTGAGGTATTACTTATAAATGATCACTAAAAGTAAATAAAAATTAAAAAATTCAAAAGCCATAGGTTAATTTTGAAGGGCTATAAATAAGAATAGTGGGCTTTTTAAAACATGCTTATGTATTGCAATCTTCCAGTAATATAATAAACCCAGCACACATTGATCAAGTCTATCTGCACTTATAGATTAAAAATGAAAAGAAGATCAAGAAGTTTAGATAGAGAATTGGATTCTCAACCAATTCTAATTCTGCTACTTAGGGAAAATTATTAAGGCCAGCATCACTAAGAATGGTGGTTGATATTTTATGCCTGCTTTTTGATTGGAGATAATAGTTTTGGTTAATAAATATATCAAAATTAAAGCAACACCTTAATTTTGGTGCTAGTTGTCTTTCAAACAAACTAATATTAGCTGAGCTAAAGAGAAAAAAAAACCCAGGAAACATGAAAAGGGGAGGCATTAAACCACTGTGAGTTTTCCAGACATGCCATTTTGCATACATCTCTCTTTCCATTTTCATTGATATAGGAGTTATGCCAAAAACACCTTAACAAATGATATGATCTATTTCTTTGTCATCACAAAACTATCTAAACATTCATTTCAGTAAATCATCTCTTAGGCATTTAACTTAAGTGTTAAACTGGTATTTTCTCGCAAGTCAATGTGAGGTGGATCAGACCACAGTAATTCAATACAGCAAGTGTCACTGTAAAGAAGGCCCTCAGGTGGTCTTCCTAATTATTTCATACTAATTAGCTCAGATAATACAAGGTTCTGTTTTATTACCTTGATGCAAGTGGCTGATGCTTTGGGATAGTTAATTCTGCTATATTTCATTTTTAAATTAAACATCATTACCTGGATATAGCTTTTCATTATGCTTTAATATTGTCAATAGGTAAAACATTACAGGAAAGAAAAAAGATTATTTTTCAAATTTCTTAGCACTGATAACTTAATTGCAATTACTTTCTATTTTTTAAATATTGGGCTTCATTAATCAAACACTATTCTGGTATTTAGCTTCACATTGTTAAAATCAGAGACAAAGGCCACATAAATGGAAACTTTAGGGAGACAATATTAGCTGTGTTTCACCTTACATGCTGAATATGTATTTAATTTTCACTTCACTACTTAAAAAACTCAAATATTAATTCCATGGTACTTTTCAAGTTCTTACTAATCCTAAGTGTTTAGTTCTGTGATCATTTTTATCTTTGAATAACAGTCATCATTCTCCTTTCCCGCATTGTCATAACCATCATGTTTCCATGGAAACTGTGGAGAAAGAATAAAATGGTAAAACACCTCCATTTAGGTTTATGTTGACAGGGTTGTTTTTTATTAGGAGCTTCAATTATTTAGACAGATAAGAATATGTACAGTGACTTAATAAATGATATAGAATAATAGCTGATCTTTCAAAAACAGGAAATTATGTTTCCAGCTAATAGAATTTAACCTTTTCTGTTAAGAAGTAGTTACTTGGTGATGAGGCTTGGGGGTGTTTTGTTTTCTTTATGTTTCATTGTACTGTTGAAATTTCTGTTATCGTGTAAAATAAAACAACAAAATAAAAAATAAATATCTTTAAAAAGAACTAGTTGTTACATTCTTGATAAGTATATTTTAATCTTTACCAAATGTCATAAACATAGTTACCTTTTAGACAGACATTGAAAATAGAAAAAATAATTCTTCAATGCAAATAAAGGGATTTAGAGAAGTCTTATAAAATCTACTTGTAGTTTCATCCAAAATATTGTTTACTTCCCACATTCTGCTCCTCTAAAAATCATACATTTAAAAAAAGCAACCAATTTTAATTTAAATACAAGTTAAGTGTATTTGAATCTCTGAATGAAGGGATCCAGAGGAAACTGGTTATAGCACTTGCTTCTAAAAAGGAAGATTTGCCTTTTGCTTTGTGTGTATGCATGTGTGTGTGTGTGTGTGTCTCTCTCTCTCTCTATATATATATATATATATATATATATATATATAT
>NW_016107412.1:3923741-3959706 GCF_001604975.1 Cebus imitator
TTTTTTTGAGATGGAGTGTTGCTCTGTCACCCAGGCTGGAGTGCAGTGGTGTGATCTCCCCTCACTGCAACCTCTGCCTCCCGGGTTCAAGTGATTTTCCTGCCTCAACCTCCTGAGTAGCTGGAACTACAGGCACTTGCCACCACACTGGCTAATTTTTTGTATTTTAATTAGAGACAGGGTTTTACCATGTTAGCCAGGATGGTCTCAATCTCCTGACCTCGTGATCCACCCACCTCGGCCTCCCAAAGTGCTGGGATTACAGGCATGAGCCACGGCATCTAGCCCACTTTGTGTATATTTTATTTGACAATGTTGTTTATTTAAAAAGCTAGTTATTACTTACTTGAAATGTAGGCTATCCCTTGAAATAAAGATCCTGGCTAATAAAAAACCACAGTGTTAAATGATATTTGAAATAGTTCTAAAATGTTTAAGTCAAATGGTTAAGAAAAATGTATAGGTTTTCACAGAGAAAAAAGCTTCTTTTTGTTTTTACCACAATTTTCAGTTTGTAAAGTGGCAAATTTTTCCTTGTATATTTGCTCTATGGAGATGGAGATTTGGGCAAATGGCTGAGAAAACTGGGGCCTTTGTTGCTCTAGGAGAACTCAGTAGCAGTCACTTTTAACTACTGTATTTCCTGTCAACTAAAAAATTATAGGCCAAAGGGAAGAGATCCTGAATCTCATTATAACAACAATGAAATTAAGGTCTTAACAAAGACAAAAATTAATAGAAGCAGAGTGACGTGGATATTGCAAAGCCTTTTGCCACAACTGTGTTGCGGGAAAGTTGCTTGGTAAAAAAATAATACTCAGCTTACTATGTTTTCTAAAACTCAAGGATGAGGTTTCTGTCTCCTTAAATCCTAATATAAGAAAGGAATTTCTAAGGCAAACTAAGGTTTACATCCAAACAAATCTATATAGCTTTTTTTTTCTTTTTATAGAAATATTTAATATCTTAGAAAGTTACCAATTCTGTGGAGGTTGTGATATTAATTGATATCTGGAAAAAGATTAGTTCAATTGGTAGCATAAGCAAAGTTTTCATCCTTGACTTCCTCCTAAAATAATAAAGTCCCTTTGACTTTATGAACATAGATGGAAATTGAGAATATCAACCTAAAATGCTTGATGAAAATGTCTTTCTTAAAGAATCATACATGTAGTTTGTAACTTAATATGCTATTCCCTTAGAATAAAATGGGAATACTGCAAGATTAGATAGAGCATACTGTAAGTTAAATAATACATTTATTGAAAAAATCATTCTCTGACCTTATTCCCCTTAAAAAAGTCTAGAAACAAAGAAAGCCAATAGCAGTGACCATACTTAGTACCATTTCTGGCTAAAAGGAACATGGGTTACTTGAGAAATGTCTGATCTTAGGTCCAGGGGAGGAAATGTACATGAAAAACCCTGGGCATCTTACTGAGAAAACAAGGGAGCTATTGGCAACTAATGGGTTGTATCAAGAAACAAGGAACCAACCTAAAGAGGCTCCCAAAACAAATTGACTGAACATCCTGAATATATAAAAATCCACAAATTTGGCCAGGTGGGGTGGCTCATGCCTATAATCCCAGCACTTTGGGAGGCCAAGGCGGGTGGATCACGAGGTCAAGAAATTGAGACCATCCTGGTCAACATGGTGAAGCCCTGTCTCTACTGAAAATACAAAAATTAGCTGGGCATGGTGGAGCACACCTGTAGTCCCAGTTACTCAGGAGGCTGAGGCAGGAGAATTGCTTGAACCCAGGAGGCGGAGGTTGTGGTGAGCCGAGATTGCGCCATTGCACTCCAGCCTGGGAAACAAGGGCAAAACTCCANAAAAAAAAAAAAAAAAAAAAAAAAAAAAAAAAAAAAAAAAAAAAAAAAAAAAAAATCCACAAATTCATAATACTAAAAAATGTGCAAAATATTCAAATGTGGAAACATTTTAAAAATCTCATTTGTCACCCAAAGCTAACTAGGGCACCAATTACTTACTCTGGAAATTGATAATTAGTAGGAAAGGATAAATAGCATTTATCTTATCTGTCTTGAATGAATAATATGAGGATAAGTAGTATATCACATTCCTAACTGATATGGGAAAAGCTTTTTAGAGAAGAATTCCAATTAATAGGTGAAATAAATATAAAGAAAAAGAAGAATGAATTGGACAATGATTCTCTTAAAAACCTAATGAGATAGGAGATTCAGGCAATCATCATCATTGTATATTAAACATTTAACAACATATTGATTGAAAACTTTGTAGGAAAAAGATACTTTGTTACCTCTTAACTCACTGATCCAATTTCAGGTAGCTACAAGTGAAACAACCAAGCACTACTGCCCTTTTGTTATAATCCAATATTGAAGTTTAATAAACCGCCCATGAAATCTTGCCCAAAATGTAGAAAATGAATGTAATCAATCATGTAGGTTTAATGAACCTTTACAAAGGATGTCAAGAGGAAGGTAGATGATACTATTTAAAAACAGTAGGATAATCTGGAACAGAGCCTAACACCAGGACAACTGATTCAGTTTCTTTAACAACCTAAGCCATGTTCAGCGGCTCATGCATGTAATCCCAGCACTTTGGGAGGCCAAGGAGGGTGTATTGCTTGAGCCCAGAAGTTTGAGACCAGCCTGTGAAACACAGCAAAAATGCTAAAAAAAGAAAAAAAAGCTGAGGCATGCCTCCTCCCGTTCCTGTCATCTCAGCTACTGGGCAGCTGGGAGGATGATAGCTTGAGGCCAGTAGGTTGAGGCTGCAGTCAGCATGGTCGTGCCACTGCACTCCAGCCTTCGCACAGAGCGAGTCTGTCTCAACAAAACAAAACACCTAATAGGGCCATTGCAAGGTATGGAGACTCCTTTAGATTAAAGGAGGCCTGAAGAGACATAACCAAAATGCAATTTATGCAGTTTCTTTTGATCCTGAATCAAATCAATTTTAAAAATGACGTATTTGAGAAAATTGAGGAAAATTGTAAAATGACTACTTATTTTGTTAAGTGTGATCATGATATTGTGATTATGTAGGGAAGTGTCCATATTTTTAGAAGATACATATAGGATGTATTTAGAAGAAATAATATGATGTTTCACTGGTTTGTTTTAAAATATATCAGTAAATATTTTTTAAAGAACTCTACAAAGCAGTTGTGGCAAAATGTTGGTAAATGTTGAATCTTTAGGGAAGGGGTCCATTGCATCACTTTCTCTACTTGACAATTTTCATAATAACAAAGTTTACAAATGTATATTATGCAAACATGTATGTGAAATGGTTAGGTATCTAAAAGTGCACAAATGGGCTTTGGCAATAGACACCTGGTAGTCAGAGTTAATCTCGATTCTACCATTTAAGAGTTGTGTGACCTAGAGTTCAACCTCCATAGGGCTCAATTTCTGGATCTGTAAAATCAGGTAAAATAAGAACATATTTTTCTAATAGAGTTCCTAGTATTAAATCAGGTGATTCATGCTTGACACGTACTAAGGGCCCAACAAATGTTACCCATTATTGTCATTAATTATCATCATATTCATATTTATTTAAAATGTAAGTAAAACAGGACTATGTTTTATTTAACAGAATTTTAACCTTTAACAAAACGCTTTCAAATGCATTTGTCTGCCTCATTAATAATAATGTATTCTGTTTTCACAAAATACATTTGAATTTTCCATATTATTTGGGATTTGGGTTGTTTTGCTTACTGGAGTATTTTAATTACTGGATTTATTTTGTAAAAGATATATAGCTCAATTGTCAATTTTCAAAGAATGAATGAAGTACTGAATACACATAAGATTTCATTCTATTGCTTAGAAATTTATGGGCTTTTGATGATTTTCCTCCTCTTCACTATTATCAGTATCTACTTTGCAAAGCTAATTTGGACTATCTGACCTTTCTGATTTTGTTAAGAGTTTTTTAAGTAGGGGCTTATCCTATATTTTATAGCAAGTAGATACTATATCTCCAATAAATACAGAGATAAAGCTGCATTGATAAGCATCTGTGATGATTATATGATTATTAATGCTTTCAAATTCCAAAGAGTAGCTTAAGGATATAAATGAGAATACTCATTAAAGAGGTGGCTCTGAAAAGCTGACAGCAGCCCTCAATGGCAGGATAAATATACTTTTTGCTTTTCTTGCATCTGTAAACAGAATCCAAATATTAGAACCTGATCAGTATCATTCTTTTAAAATGTAGTGGGTTCAAAAGCAACTAATTTGATAACTGGCAATGGAAATAAATCTACCAGGACCTGAGGGGTCTAGGGCAGCAGTCCCCAACCTTTTTGGCACCAGGGACTTGTTCTGTGGAAGACACTTTTTCCATGGATTGGGGGCGGGAGAAATGGTTTCAGGCTGAAATTGTACCACCTCATATCATCAGGCATTAGATTCTCATAAGGAGTGTGCAAGCTGGGTTACTTGTATGTACAGTTCACAATAGGGTTTGCTCTCCTGTGAGAATTTAATGCCACTGATCTGACAGGTTTTAATGCTCATTCACCCACTGCTTACTTCCTGCTGTGTGGCCAGGTTTCTAATAGGCCATGGAACAGTCCACGACCTGGGGATTGGGAACCCCTGGTCTAGGATGAATGAGTGAAACTCTTGACCTTAACACCATTCTCAGTTCACAAACATATACCTCTAGCAGAAGTGGGGAAGGACTGCAAAGTAAAAAGGAAGTTTTAACATGTGCTTTTATCAAAATTTTATCAGAAACACATCTTAGAATGCTATATAGATGACATAATTGATAGATAATTGCAAACAAGTCTACATGAATGATATCCTTCCTTAGCTCAAGATATTACTAAAATGCTCTTTATATAGAAAAGTATTTTGATAAATATTAATTAAAAATCCTTAGACTGATACAGATGTCCCTTCTGTGTGCTCAAATAACATAGGATATTTTCCTTTTTACTAAATACCATCACAATCAACAATATAAATACTGCATTTCTTATTAGATTTTAAGTTTCTAAAGAGGAGAGAACAGATCTTGGGTTTTGTATTTTCCGTGCCTACTACATGTTTGGCATAGTTGAATTTTTTAAAGTGTTCATGTAATTAATTCCTCACAATAATGATTGTACTGTTCTTTGAATATGGAGATAATACTACCAGTCCGTTACTAGACTGTCGTGTTTATATTGCAAGATGTGCTTGTCTCTCTTACATTCTTTTTTTCTGCTCTTTGGATTCAACTGTACATATTTTCAAGGTAACCAATTGGCAAAAGAGGAGGTAATCTGTAGTCATAAGGTAAGTCTATTCAATGCACACAATGAAAACAATCTATTTCTTCAAAAAGAAATTAAAATTATAATGAATAGAACAAATGAATTGGGAGGGAAACATTTATATTCATTCATTATGATTTCTAAACTCTTTTTACTCCAATACACATTAAGAAATTGTTTTGTTCTATAAATTAGCCAGGCGTAATGGCACACGCCTGTGGTCCCAGGTACTTGGAAGGCTAAGTGAGGTAGGAGGATCACTCGACCTCAGAAAGTCGAGGCTCCAGTGAGCTATGATCATGCCACTGCACTCCCACCTGGGCAATACTGAAATCCCACCTCAAAAAAAAAAAACAAAAAAAAATATATATATATATATATATATATATATATATATATATATTGTTATCATACTCATCCCTTATATATGTGAATTGAAAAATGTACAAAGCAACACTAGTACACACTATGCACTCTGAAGTAATAAAAATGCTAGTCATAATCCATGAAATAAACTTAATGATTCCCTAGTGGTTTGTAACTCACAGTTTAAAAACCATTCTAAAAATCTACTGTTTTATAATAATTCCAGTGGTCTACTATTTTATTTTTGTCCTTGAGATCTTTTAACAATTCTATATCCTATCACTTTCCAATCTTTGCTTTGTTCTTTTGCACAAAAATTTCAATATTCTCTCCATTTTAAATGTCCACTTCATCTGAGGATGTACAGATGACAGTACCTTATAGACTGACATAGTTGTGTCTCCCTAATTGTTTCTGGGTCTTTACTCAATCAACAGGAAGTCAAATTGACCAGTGTTTGGCTCCTGGAAGCATTTGGGGAATAGTAATCATGTCAATGAGCAGCAGGATGACAATAGAGAATTGTGTTGGCAGAATCTATTGTTAGTGATTACCACAAAGGTGGAATTTAAAGAATGTCATGCCCTTTATTTTTAAAAGTTAATGAAACCATGTTGACAGAATTTGTAATGTAAAAATGCTGTGATTTGGAGAGGCTATCAAATTCCTGACTTCTACTTCTCAAAAATACCTCTATTTTTGCCTGTAGCCTATTTGTTGTTTTTGTGGGGCATTCAGTTTAACAATATACCCTTGTATCAGATTACCAGTGTAATATCAATCTTCTATTATAAATGTTCATTTTACCTAAAATCTGTTTTGTGTTTTCTGTCTTAATATAATGCCACGTTTTACTACTGTAACTCAAGAGATTATACGAAAATAAAGAAAATTTATTGTATTATACATAATATAATTACATTTGAGGCTATTATAATGACTTAGCATCTAATGTAATAAAAGTCAGTCAACAATGTGTAAAAGCAAACTGACATGTAGTATTTTCCCAGCTTCAGTAAATTTACCAACTCTAACATCTTAAACAATATCAAAGCCAGATTATCTCAGTGAATTAATTGTCCCATAATCCTTAAAATTCTGATTTTTTAAAGGAGTAAAAATAATTTTTCTAAATCTTGAATATTGGAGAGAAACCTAGGAAACTAAATTGAATGTACATAAATTATTTTATAAAATTTGGTTTTATTCTAGCATTTGAATTAATCAGATTTTGGCAAACCCTGCCCTTGTGAAGCTGAAGTCTTGTCAAATACAAATTGTGACACTTCCACTGCACCTAAAATTTTCTTTTAGACATCAAATTATAGTAAGATTAGGCTCATTTTCAAAAGCTAATAAAACTATGCCTGATACTAATATAATTTTAGTGTTGTTTTTCTCAAATAATTTTGTATTTATTCTTCTTCTATTTGTAGCAATGGTTTTCAAATGGGAGTGATTCTGGCTCCTCCACATATATTTAGTGATGTCTTAAAACTTTTTTGATGGTCGTAACGCAAGAGTTAAGACAATATGCTGCTGGTATCTAGTAGGTAGAGGCCAGTGATGCTGCTAAACATCCTACAATGCACAAGATATCCACTACAACAAAGAACAATCTCATCCAATGATGTAGTATGAACACTTGTCCCCTCCATGTATCATGTTGAAATGTGATTCTCAGCATTGGAAGTGGGCCTGATGAGAAGTGATTAGATCATGGGGGAAAATCCTTCATGAATAGAGGTGATGGGTTCATGGGGGCAAATCCAACCAAGCAACAGTCCCTTGGTGATAAGTGAGTTCTTACTCGGTTAGTTCACATGAGATTTAGTTGTTTAAAAGTCTGGGACCCTCCATCTCTCTCTCTTGCTTCCACTCTTATCTTATGATACACCTGCTTCTCCTTTGTCTTCCACCACGATTGGAAGCTTCCTAAGGCTCTCACCAGAAGCAGGTGCCAGCACTATGCTTCCTGTACAGCCTGCAGAACCATGAGCCAATTAAACCTCTTTTCTTTATAAATTACCCAGCTTCAGTTATTTCTTTGCAGCAATGCAAAAATGACCTAACACAGAAAATTGATACAGAGAAGTGGGGCATTGCTGTTAGGGTATTTGAAAATGTGGAAGCAGCCTTGGAACTTGGTGACAGATAGGGTTTGGAAGAGTACAGAGAAATCGGAAGATAGGAAAATGAGGGAAAGTTTGGAAATCCCTAGAAACTGGTTAAATGGTTGTGTCCAAGTGATATGAACAGTAAAATCCAGGGTGACAAGGTCTCAGATGGAAATGAGAAACTTATTGGGCACTGGAGCAAAGGTCACACTTGTTAAGCCCTAGCAAAGAACTTGGCTGCATTGCAATTATGCCTTAGGGATCTATGGAAGTTTGAACTCAAGAGTGATGATCTACATTAACAGGTATAAGAAATTTCTAAGCACCAAAGCATTCAAGATATGGCCTGACTTCTTCTAATAACCTATAGTCAGATATGAGCACAAAGAAATTATTTAAAATTGGAATTATATTTAAAGGGGAAGCAGAGAGTAAACATTTGGAAAATATGCATCCTGGCCATGTAGCAGAGAAATAAAAAGCATTATCAAGAGAGGAATTCAAGTGAGCTGTGGAGCAACCACTTGCAAGAGAGACTAGCATGACTAAAAGGGAACAAAGTGATAATATCCAAGACAATGGGCAAAAGGCCTGGAAGGCATTTCAGAGACCTTTGGGACAGCCCCTTCCATCACAAACCCAGAGGTCTAGGAGGACTGAATGTTTTCAGGGGCCAGCCCCAAGTTCCTGCTACCCTGTGTAGCCTTGGGACACTGTTCTTTGCATCCTGGCTGCTCTAGCTCCATCTTTGGCTCAAAAGCCTCCAGATACTCCTCAAGTTGCCACTTTGGAGTGCACAAGCCACCATAATCCCTGGTAGTTTCCATGTAGTGTTAAGTCTGCACATGCATGGAATGCAAGAGAAAAAGAGACTTGGCAGCTTCCTCCTAGATTTCAGAGGATGTACAAGGTGCCCAGGCAGAAGCTGCCACAGGATCTAAGCCCTCACATATAACTCCTATGAGGGCAGTGCAGAGGGTAAATATCAGGTTGAAACCACCCCTACAAGGAGTCCCCATCAGGTCACTGTCTAGTGGAGCTATAGGAAGAGGCGTTCCACCCTCCTTATTCCAGAAGGATAGAGCCACAGGCACTCAACTCAGATCCATGAGAGCTACCACAGGGGTACACCCTGGAAAGCCACAGGGGCGGAGCTACCCAGGTGGGCTTGAGAGATCATTTCTTGCACTACTGTGCCCTGGAGGTGGGATGTGGAGTCAAAGGAGATTATTTTAGAGCTTTAAGGTTTAATGTCTGCCCTGCTGAATTTTGAACTCGTATGGGGCCTATAGACCCATTCTTTTGGCCAATTTGTCCCTTTTGGAATGGTCATGTTTACCCAATGCTTGTACCACCATTGTATCATGGTGGTAAATAACTGGTTTTGATTTTACAGTCTGATAAGTGGAAGAAGACAACTCTCAGATGAGACTTAAGACTTTGGATTTCACATCGGAATGAGGTGAGACTTTGAGAGACTATTGGGAGGGGATGGTTGTATTTTATAACATGAAAAAGACATAAGATTTAGGGGACCAGCAGCAGAATAATATAGTTTGGATGCTTGTTGTCTCCAAATCTCATGTTAAAATGTGCTTCCCAATATTAGAGGTGGAGCCTGGTGGGAGGTGACTGGATCAAAGGGGTGGATCTCTCATGAATGGTTTAGCATTAACCTCTTGGTGATAAGTGAGTTTCACTCTGTTAATCTGCTCACGATCTAGTTGTTTAAAGTCTGGGACCTCTCACAACCCCCTTGCGTCTGCTCTTGCCATGTGATATGCCTGCTCCTTCTTTGCCTTTTGCCATAATTAGAAGCTTCCTGAGGTCCACAGCAGAAGCACATGCCAGCATTATGCTCCCTGATGAGCCTGCAGAACTGCGAGCCAATTAAATATCTCTTCTATATAGATTACAAGGCATCAGGTATTTCTTGAGAGTAAGATAAAAATAGTCTAGCTCACCTGAAACATCAATAGTGCAGAGATTAAAAAATCCCTTATTTATATGTATAGCTGTGTAATATTTCTAAGATTACAAAAAAAATAGCAAAAGGCTGAGGCTTATAAAACAAGCTTAAGAACAAATTAATTTAGATATAAAGTTCATGAAATTATTAAAATTATGATATGATAAACACTGGTACTACTAGGAGGAAATTCAGCCTCTAAATTAAATAATATAGCATGATATGGACAACAATGTTTTAAGTCTTAAGTACCCTGCAATAATCACAACATCTGAAAGTATATAATTAAACTGTATGAAATTGTCATTTTTGTAGGCTAAGTGTTTAAATATTGGCAGTTTTATATGGTTGAATAGTAAAAAAAAATAATTTTATTATCCATTTCTTAACTATTTCATTTTTATTTTCTTCAATAGTAACATTTTTAAAAAGCCAAACTTTAACAAAATAAAATAATATAGATGGAAGAAAGACACAAGGCAATGAAAAAACAGCTAAAATTTGACGGGAGTATGAAAGGGAAAGCACTGAAATAGTGAGGCACCCATGGTGACTGGTAGCCCAGGAGGGCAGCAGGGAGGCACCTGGCCTCTGCAGCGTCATCTCCTCTACCCAGATTGGATTGACCTGGAGACAGAAGGGACTTCCCCTTGTGGGGAAAAGGTAAATGGAAGTACTCCACCAGCCCCCATTGCCATCACAAATAAGGAAAATTCATGTTATAGGAGAATCCCACGGCCATTGCAAGCCCAGAGCTCAGTTTGAAGAGCTGCCATGAATTTGCATGGCTGCATTGCCCCAGATTAGAAACACAACATGCGCACTCCCTAGTCCCCACCCAGGCTTTGTAAGCCAAGCTGCTGCAGCATGGCACCATCTTGAGACCAGAGCCACGTCTGGAGTATGCCCTCCTGTTGGGAGCAGTAAGCTCTATACTTTTATCCAGCAATGGGGCTCCATCTTCTTACACCAAACCCACATGGGTGGCTTAATGCCATAACCCAAGCTATGAAGAACTAGCTATGGTTCTGGCCCTAGACAGTAGGGAAACTAACTCCTGCCAACCATACTTCTAGCTGGAAGAACGGTCTGGCAGTCCCACCCAGGAAGAACCTGCCCTTGAGAGAGTCAAAATGCTGTGGCTCCTTCCCAAATGGGAGGGGTTTCCTTGAGCCATAGAACAGTTAACATCCTCCTAGGCAAGGATAGCCACTATTCATTCATGCCCAGGTCCTGAGAAACAGCTCTACCCCCTTTCTTGTGCAAATGACTGCCTTGCCCAAAAGCCCCATATCCATACCCATAATAATGGCCTAGGAAACAGCCCTGTGGCTGTCCCAGGCAGGCACAGGATGTGGTCTGGATGTTTTGTACCCTCCAAATCTTATGTTGAAATGTGACCTCCAATGTTGGAGGTGGGGTCTAGTGGAGGTGTTTGGGTCATGCAGGTTGAATTCTCATGAATGGCTTGGTGATGTGTTCATGGTCATGAGTTAGGTCTAACTCTGTGAGTCTACCTGAGATCTGTTGTTTAAAAGAGTCTGACACCTCCTCCCTCTATCTCTTTCTCCCTCTCTCCCATGTGACATGCTTGCTCCCCCTTCACTTTCCAGTGTGAGTAAAAATTTCCATAGGCCTGACTAAAAGCCAAGCAGGTGCTGGTGCCATACTTGTACAGGTGGAAGAACTGCAAACCAAATAAACCTCTTTTCATTATAGATTACCCAGTCTCATGTCTTCCTTCATACAAACACAAAACAGACTAATACAGCTTGACCCCAAACTGACTGAGCAGCTGTATTCTCATATCCCAGGCTACCCCCAGGACACATGTATTTAAGTTATCTAAGAAGCAAGTGCCCATGTTCTAGGCCTGAAAAACAGGCCCATTGGCTACCACTTATAGACACATTCCTGGGCTAAACCAACAGCTGTGAAACCCCATTCTCATCCAGAGAAATGTCCTTGAGGGCTACCACTAGCAGAGAAGCCCTCAGATTGGATAAGCAACTGTGCACCCACATTCCAAGTCTGAGAAATAGCCTTATTGGCTGCTCCTGATAGACAAACGCCCAGGCTGGCCAAACAGCCTTGCACCCGAATTCTGGACCTGAGAAAATGCCTGGGGAAACACCCACAGTGGACATACACCCAGGCCAGCTGAGAAGCCAGGCAGCCATATACCAAGACTAAGAAACAGTCCCATTGGCCACACCTGACCTGCATGTCCCCAGGCTGGCTAAGAAATTGTGTATACATGCCCCCAGCCAGAGTAACAGTCCCATGATCCAAATCACTGTGAACTGAACCTCAAGTTGGCCAACCCGCCACGTACATGCACATGCTCCTGACCTGAGAAACAGCATGGCAAGTCCATGCAAAGTTACACCACCAACAACACAAATCCTCAGCCTAGGCCACTAAGATACTAGCAAATGTCACTAGAATGGATTACAGCTGAAACTACATGGAGACTACACTACTGCATTAACCTACGATAAAAGTCAACACACCCCTATGAACCAACATCCTAAGACCCACATACATCAGTAAATCTTTCCCTATCCAAACTATACAATAAAATTGGAAGATGTAACTGTTCCACTGGAAAATGGAAATCAACATTGGAACACATCAAATACATGAAAAACAAGAAACTACATATCCAAATGAACATTCAAAATACCAAAAAAAAAAAAAAACTAAAAAAAAAAAAAAAAATAAAAAAATAAAAAAAAAAAAAAAATCCAAAGTAATAATCCTAAGGAAGCTCAGTGAGATATAAGAGAATACAGACAGACAATTTAAAGAAATCAGGGAAAAAATTCATGATTTGAATGAGAAATTCAACAAAGAGAAAAATATCATTAAGAATCAGGCCAGGGATCCAAGATGGCCAAATAGGAACAGCTCTGGAGTGCAGTTCCCAGTGAGAACAATGCAGAGGGTGAGTGATCACCGCATCTCCAAATGAGTTATTACTGCCCACAGACCAGGAGATTCCCAGGCTGAAAAGTGCCATGAGTTTCCAACACGGCTGTTTCAGATGGCACAGTGGGTCTCCACACAAAAACTCACACAAATCTGGGCAGCTGTTTCAACTGGTGCCTCGAACGCCTGGGAGACAGAGCCACCCATTCAACTGAAAAAAAGGGGCCTGAAACAGGGAGCCAGGTGATCTGGCTTGGCAGGTCCCACCCCCACAAAGACCAGCAATCTGAAACACTCTGGATTGAGAGTTGCCCAGAAAGTGCAGCTGGACCCAGGAAGGTCCAGCTTTGTGGGGAGAAGGGCATCCACCATTACCGAGGCAGTCTGCCATTACTGAGGCAGTCCACCTTTACCGAGGCAGTCCACCATTACTGAGGCAGTCTGCCATTACGGAGGCAGTCTGCCATTACTGAGGCAGTTCTAACTATACCTCTATAAACAAAACCACAAGGAAGTTCACACAGTAGCTGGGCATAGCCCACAAAAGCTCAGTAACACCTCTGCTGGCAGAATGTGACTAAGCTACCTCCTTGCTGGGCAGGGCATCTCTAAAAAAAAGACAGCAGCATGTCAGAAACTTATAAATAAAGCACCACCTTCCCACGACAGAGCACCGGGGAAAAAAAGAGGTTATGAGTTTGACTGCAGCAGACTTAAATGTACCTTCCCAGCAGCTCTGAATAGAACAACGGAGCTCACAGTTCAACACCTGAGTTCTTATCAGGGTCAGCTTGTCTCCTCAAGCAACTCACTGACTCCCATATATCCAAAGAGACACCTCATAAAGGAGACCTCAGGCTGACATCTGGCGGGTATGCTTCTGGGACGAAGATAAAGAAGAAGAAGCAGGCAAAAACCCTTACTATTCTGCAGCCACCACAGATGATTCCCAGGCAAGCAGGGTCTGGAGTGAAACTCCAGTAGTTCCACAGCAGAGGGGCCTGACTGTAGTAAGAAAAACTAAAAAGGAGATAGAAATAACTTCATAATCAACAAAAAGGATGTCCACTCAGGGACCCCATCCGAAAGTCACCAACTGCAAAGATCACAGGTAGATAAATCCACAGAGGTAGGAAGAAACCAGCGTGCAAAAAGGATGCAAACTATAAAAACTAAAAAACCTCTCCTCCTCCAAGGTATTACAACTCCTCAGGAGCAAGGGAACAAAGGTGGATAGAGAATGAGTCTGATCAATTGACAGAAACAAGCTTCAGAAGGGGGTTAATAACAAACTTCTCTGAGCTAAAAGAACATGTTTTAACCCAATGCAAACACACTAAGAACCTTGAAAAAAAGTTTTACAAAATGCTAACGAGAATAAACAGCTTAGAGAAGAATATAAATGACCTGATGCAACTGAAAAACAAAACATGAGAACTTTGCAAAGCATACACAAGTTTCAATAGGTGAATCGACCAAGCAGAAGAAAGGATATCAGAGATTGAAGATCAGCTCAATGAAATAAAATGAGATGGCAAGAAGAGAGAAAAAAGGGTGAAAAGAAATGAACAAAGCCCTATGGGATTATGTGAAAAGCCTAATCTATATTTGATAGGTGTACCTGAATATAACAGAGAGAATGAATCCAAGCTGGTAAACACTCTTCAGGATATTACCCAGGAGAACTTCCCCAACCTAGAAAGGCAGGCCAATATTCAAGTCCAGGAAATACAGAGAACATCACAAAGATATTCCTCAAGAAGAACAACCTGAAGGCACATAATCGTCAGATTCACCAGGGTTGAAATGAAAGAAAAAATGCTAACGGCAGCCAGAGAAAAAGGTCGGGTTACCCACAAAGGGAAGGCCATCAGTCACAGTGCATCTCTCTGCAGAAACCCTACAAGCCAGAAGAGGGTGGGGGCCAATATTCAACATCCTTAAAGAAAAGAACTTTCAACCTAGAACTTCATATCCAGCCAAACTAAGCTTCATAAGTGAAGGAGAAATAAAAACCTTTACAAACAAGCAATTGCTCAGAGATTTTGTCACCACCATGCCTGCCTTACAAGAGGTCCTGAAAGAAGCACTAAATCTAAAAAGGGACAACCAGTATCAGCCACTCCAAAAATGGACCAAATGGTAAAAAGCATCGTCACAATGAAGAAATTGCATCAACTAATGGGCAAAACAGCCAGCTAACATCAAAATGGCAGGATCAAATTCACACATAATATTACCCTTAAATGTAAATGGGTTAAATGCCCCAATCAAAAGACACAGACTGGCAAATTGGATGAAAAATCAAAACTCATCAGTGTGCTGTATCTAGGAAACCCATCTCACCTGCAAGGATACACATAGACTCAAAATAAAGGGATGGAAGAAGATTTGCCAAGCAAATGGAGAGCAAAAAAATAAATAAATAAATAAGCAGGGGTTACAATCCTAGTCTCTGATAAAATAGACTTTAACCCAACGAAGATCAAAAGAGACAAAGAAGGGCATTACATAATGGTAAAAAGGATCAGTGCAACAAGAAGAGCTAACGATCCTAAATATATACGCACCCAATCTAGGAGCACTCAGATACATAAAGCAAGTTCTTAATGACTACAAAGAGACTTAGACTCCCACACAGTAATAGTGGGAGACTTTGACACTCCACTGTCAATATTAGACACAGCAACGAGACAGAAAATTAACAAGGATATCCAGGACTTGAACTCAGATCTGGACCAAGCAAACCTAATAGACATTTACAGAACTCTCCACCCCAAATCCACAGGAAATACATTCTTCTCAGCACCACAGTACAACTACTCTGAAATTGACCACATAATTGGAAGTAAATCACTCCTTAGCAAATGTAAAAGAATGGAAATCATACAGTCTCTCAGACCACAGTGCAATCAAATTAGAACTCAGAATTCAGAAAATAACTCAGAACCACACAACTTCATGGAAACTGAACAACTGGCTCTTGAATGTTGACTGGATAAACAATGAAATGAAGGCAGAAATAAAGATGTTCTTTGAAACCAACGAGAATGAAGACACAACTTACCAGAATCTCTGGGACACCTTTAAAGCAGTATTGAGAGGGAAATTTATAGCAATAAATGCCCACTAGAGAAGAGAGGAAAGATCTAAAATCAATACCCTATCATCAAAATTGAAAGAACTAGAGGGACAAGATCAAAAAACCTCAAAAGCTAGCAGAAGACAAGAGATAACTAAGATCAGGGCAGAACCGAAGGAGATAGAGACATAAAAAACCCTTCAAAAAAATCAATAAATCCAGGAGCTGGTTTTTTGAAAAGATCAACAAAAAAGACAGACCACTAGCCAGATTAATTAAAAAGAAATGGGAGGAGAATCAAATAGATGCAATAAAAAATGATAAAGGGGATATCACCACTGATCCCACAGAAATACAAACTACCATCAGAAATTACTATAAACAGCTCTACTCACATAAACTAGTAAACCAGGAAGAAATGGATAAATTCCTAGACACTTGTACGTACTCTACCAAAACTAAACCAGGAGGAAGCTGAAACCCTGAATAGACCAATAACAAGCGCTGAAGTAGAGGCAGCAATCAATAGCCTACCAACCAAAAAAAGTTCAGGTCCAGACAGGTTCACAGCCGAATTCTACTAGACGTACAAAGAGGAGCTGGTTCCATTCCTTCTTAAACTGTATCAAACAATACAAAAGAGGGAATCCTCCCTCACTCATTTTATGAGAACAACATCATCCTGATACCCAAACCCCAGGCAGAGACTCAACTAAAAAAGAAAACTTCATGCCAATATCCAGGATGAACATCGATGCAAAAATCTTCAATAAAATACTGGCAAACAGATTGCAACAGCACATCAAGAAGCTTATCCATCATGACCAAACAGGTTTCATCCCGGGGATGCAAGGCTGGTTTAACATATACAAATCCATAAATGTAATCCAACACATAAACGGAACCAAAGACAAAAACCACATGATTCTCTCAATAGATGCAGAGAAGGCCTTCGATAAAATTCAACAGCCTTCATGCTAAAAACTCTCAATAAACTAGGTGTTGATGGAATGTATCATAAAATGATAAAAGCTATATATGACAAACCTACAGCCAATATCATATTGAACGGGCAAAAGCTGGAAGAATTCCCTTTGAAATCAGGCACTAGATGAGGATGCCCTTTCTCACCACTCCTATTCAACATAGTAGTGGAAGTTCTAGACAGAGCAATCAGGCAAGAAAAAGAAATAAAGGGTATTCAATTAGGAAAGGAGGAAGTCACACTGTCTCTATTTGCAGATGACATGATTGTATATCTAGAAGACCCCATCGTCTCAGCTCAAAATCTTCTCAAACTGATAAGTAACTTCAGCAAAGTCTCAGGATATAAAATCAATGTGCAAAAATCACAGGCATTCCTATATACCAATAACAGACAAACAGAGAGCCAAATCAAGAGCAAACACCCATTCACAATTGCTACAAAGAGAATAAAATACCTAGGAATACAACTAACAAAGGATGTAAAGAACCTCTTCAAGGAGAACTACAAACGACTGCTCAACGAAATAAGAGAGGACACAAACAGACGGAGAAACATTCTATGCTCATGGTTAGGAAGAATCAATATCGTGAAAATGGCCATACTGCTCAAAGTAATCTATAGATTTAATGCTATCCCCATCAAGCTCCCATGACCTTCTTCACAGAGCTGGAAAAAAACACTTTAAACTTCTTATGGAATTACAAGAGACCCTGCATAGCCAAGACAATCCTAAGCAAAAAGAACAAAGCTGGAGGCATCACACTGCCAGACTTCAAACTATACTACAAGGTTACAGTAATCAAAACAGCATGGTACTGGTACCAAAACAGAGACACAGACCAATGGAACAGAACAGAGATCCCAGAAGAAACACCACACAGCTACAACCATCTGATCTTTGACAAACCCAGCAAAAACAAGCCATAGGGAAAGGACTCCATGTTTAATAAATGGTGTTGGGAAAACTGGCTTGCCATATGCAGAAAGCAGAAACTGGACCCCTACCTGTCACCTTACACTAAAATTAACTCCAGATGTATCAAAGATTTAAACATAAAGCCTAACACCATAAAAACACTAGAAGAAAACATAGGCAAACCCATACAGGGCATAGGCATAGGCAAGGACTTCATGACTAAAACACCAAAAGCAATGGCAATAAAAGCCAGGATAGACAAATGGGATCTAATTAAACTCCAGAGCTTCTGTACAGCAAAATAAACCATCATTAGAGTGAATCAGCAACCGACAGAATGAGAAAAATTTTTGCAATCTACCCATCTGACAAAGGGCTAATATCCAGGATTTACAACGAACTAAAACAGATATACAAGAGAAAAACAAACAACCCCATTCAAAAGAGGGCAAAGGATATGAACAGGAACTTTTCAAAAGAGGTCATATATGAGGCCAACAAACATATGAAAAAATGCTCATCATCACTGGTCATTAGAGAAATGCAAATCAAAAACCACACTGAGATATCATCTCACACCAGTTAGAATGGTGATCATTAAAATATCTGGAGACAACAGATGCTGGAGGAGATATGGAGAAATAGGAACACTCTTACACTGTTGGTGGGAGTGTAATTTAGTTCAACCATTGTGGAAGACAGTGTGGCGATTTCTCAAGGATCTATAAATAGAAATTCCATTTGACCCAGCAATCCCACTATTGGTCATACACCCAAAGAACTATAAATCATTCTACTATAAAGACACATGCACACGTACGTTCATTGCAGCCCTGTGTACAACAGCAAAGACCTGGAACCAACCCAAATGCCCATCAATGATAGGCTGGACAAAGAAAATGTGGTACATATACACCATGGAATACTACACAGCCATAAAAAATGATGAGTTCGTGTCCTTTGTAGGGACTTGGATGAATCAGGAAACCATCATTCTCAGCAAACTGACCCAAGAACAGAAAGCCAAGCACCGTATGTTCTCACTCATACGTGGGTGTTGAACAAGGAGAACACATGGACTCAGGGAGAGGAGCATCACACACAGGGAACAGCTGGGGTCGTAGGGGAGAGACAATGAGGGGAGGGGAGGGAGGGGAGGTTGGGGAGGGTGGGGAAGGATAACATGGGGAGAAATGCCAGATAGAGTATGCACCTAAAGTGAAATAAATAAATTTTAAAAATAAATAAATAAAGATGCATTGATATAACAATGTAGATAAAAAGAAAATTATATAAAGCAGATAATATGTCTTGCCTTTGTTTGTACTAAGGAACAATGAAGTAAGATCATTCTTTTTTGAACGTTATCTAGGAATATATGTGCTTCATAATTTGGAAGTATACATTGCTGGGAATATGTATGCGTCTTGGAGGAGAAAGCATTTTTACTTTATTTTTATGACTTCCTAGTGTGGTGTATGAATGAAATAAATAGCCAAAATTATAAGCTATAGAGACATAGCAAGCATAATGCAATTATTTTTAATACTATAGTTTTATAGTATATTTTTTTAAAAAATTGAAATATGGTAATCACATCTTGATAAGTAGTTACATGCTTCTTTTACAGTCCTTTTTTCTTAAATTCTCTCCCTGCTCCCCTCTATTCATTGCCAAGTCATTGCTCTGATCACTCATGTCAGTGCAGAAGAGAATATTAATATTAATCAATGTGTATGTCAACAACTTCCTGAAAAAAGAAGCTGATATACTCTCCTAGCTGTTGCTGTCACTCAAAAAAGCATCGTCTGCTTATAAAGGTGTCACCTCTTCTATACCTTTTTTTTTAATCTCAAGGCAACTTTTTGGAGCTCATTTGAAATATGGAATTCTTACAAAGACTAAAGCATGTTCTTCATCATTAATTTAATCGTTTAAGTAATATAATAAAGTTAAGGGGCTTGAGAGAATAAACCATGAGTCCTGTCAAAAGGAGTTTACAAGAACAACCAGCTTACCAGCATAGTGAGCAAGAGAATTAGATTTGGGAAAACAACTTCCTGAAAGATATTGTGACATTTTGATAAGCCAATTTTAATAGCATTATAGGCACACTAGGATGAACCATATTTTCAGGATCATTTCAACAAAAACCTTAGTAAGACTGATGAGTAATTAAAGACTCCATGACTCATACTTTTCTAAGTCCTTAAACTGAAAGTGGTCTTAAATTCATCATTGTAAGAAGCTGCCTTATCCTCCTTTCAAGGACATGAGGATTATTACTCTTCAATGTGCTCAATTAGTTATTCATCTAGGTTGCCTAAAATGTAGAGTTTTTGAATCTTAGAGCAATAGCTTTTGTCTTTTATCTCTACATGTCTGATATACTAGGGAACAGGCTGGCTGCCTGAAGTAATTAATAGAGTTTATAAATTTGACTAATGCTTGCAATTTATGCATTAGAGGAAAATGGTGTGATACATGTAAATGTCTCTGAACACCAGCCATACTTCACTTCTATATCTTATCTTCCTCAAATAGCAAGTTAAAGATCTAAATTAATATAGTATATTATGTTCATTGTACGAAAACAATTTATGCTGTCATTTAAATACATTATTTAAAAATCACTTCTTTCTAAAAGGACTTATGGGGAAAATATTAGCATATCATTTTCTAGTTTCAAAGGTAATCTATAATTTTCTAATGGCATTTTATTGAAATATAGCAGGGCTTATTATCTAAATGCCATATTAGTAAGAAAATTATATAATAATGAAAATCAGAACTGCATTTTCTAAGGCTTATTTTAATTTCTATGAATTATCAAAATTTACTTCAAGCAAAACTGCATAATTTGATAAAAATTTTTGAATTAAGCAAGCACCTTAACAGCAGTATTTTATGAGGACATATAACTTAGTAACCTTTGTTAACATAGATTTATAAATTATTCCATGATCCTTAAGAGTCTATTTTTTGTTGACAGAGATGTCTTCATTATAAACTTAGAAAATCAGTCAAGACAAAAATACTGTTACCATAAAAGGAAGTTATGCTTCTAAAAGAATGCCTTGTTAATGTGCACATTCTAAGAATCTTAGAAGCCTAAAGTCAAAAACTAGAAAGGATTTCAAGATTGCTATTTTTACAGATTGGGAGACAGGCTCCAAGAGGCCAGGGTGCTGTCCAAGTTCACATGAAGTTATCGGCTGTGCTGTAACTACGGTTTGTTCTCCAAACTCCCAGCTACTGCTATTACTTGCTATGTAAATATGGCCTCATTAGAAGGAGCCCTTCAGCACTGAGCTCTAGCCTTGCTCTCACTCACTAGGTTCAAACATTTTCTCTCTAGAGTGGCTCAACCTTACTTGCAAAGCAGTTTTAAAATTACGCTACATGCTATGTTCACTCCAATAATAGAGACTGCCTTCACTTAAGAATAGGCATTGTAGCTGGAGATAATTATTTTTCAAATGAAACTACTGAGAACACAAAAGGATATAAAAGGTATTATTCTTTTCTGCTTTTAAAAGGTGTATTGTAAATAGGCTTTATATATCAAGCGATTGAAAAGAAACACGCATTGGGTTGTTCTTTTGGGGCTCTGGAGAGGCTGAGATAATTGCAATACAGGACTAACGTATCCACAGAATTTAAAGAGCTCCCGATGTTTTGAAAGTAATTTTCAATTGTCATTACTTAATACAGCAATGGTGGAAAGGAAGCATCTTTATTTTTTTTTGGAAGAAAGAAACAGAGTCAGCAATCAAGTAGCTTGTCTGCTTTCACCAAGCAAGTCAGCAGCACTAGAATTTTCAATTATCTGTAGTCCTCTGCTCTGTCGATTAGAAAAGGCTGCATGCAAGTACATGCTGGGATTCACATTTATAAAGTCTTCCTACCTAGGGAGTCTCAAAGATAAGCACTGCGGAGCAAAAATTAGCAAATGGCCTTTGAGAGTTTTAAAATTTTTAATAAAAGAAAATTACTTCTATTCAAGGCCAGTCGAGTAGTTTTGTCCTGAAAACCATTTTTTTTAAAAAAGCAACTGAATCAGTCTCACTGTACTTGAAAGAGCATTGCACTTTGATACTCTGCAGTCACAAATCATGCAGAAGTATTACTCTATCAGCATTGGTGGCCTTAGAAACCATTCTATACTTCTGCCGAGCCTGATTACATGTACTAGAATTTAAAACACAAACAGCTCTTGAAAGGGTGAAAGCCAGCTCATTCGTTCAGGGCCAACTGCTGAAAATTTTTCATCTCCTATATTTTGCCCTGAAATAAAATGAAAAATATTTTACATTCCTGAGAGAATGGGGCTGTCTTAGGACTACTCACCCTACAAATGGTCAGCAAGTTCTAATTCTGGTTTGAGGGCTATTTCACAATGCTATTCTCAGTGTTTTTTCCATTTAATTGGCATACAGTTCCCATTGTGGAACAGGATATTGCTCAGTTGAATTCTTTCCATAGGGGAAAAACAGTTTTCCAGGATCATTTCCCCGAGAATTGCTTAGATCAAGACCAAGTTATTTTAAGTAAATTGCTGATAAGATTATGGGAATACCAAAATCTTTTCTTGAAAATGCCAGGCAAAAAAAAACCAAACAACAACAACAACAAAAACACTATCAATAAGAAAGCCACAAATTTCAAAGTTAGCATGTTCAAAAGAGCAACTCCTGTGTATTCAACTGTGCATTTAAAAACCTCCTGTTTGATAGATGCTAGCTGACCCTGAGGGATTTCAGAAGATGTAACCAAACAATGCGGACTAGGTTCTGACTCACATAGCCTCATGTGCTTTGAGAGGCCTTTGATGAGTGCATTTTCAAAGGCCTGAACAACATCAGCCATTCTCTCTGGAAGCCAAAGAGCAAACCTTCCTGTGACAGGCAGGGTCAGTTACTAAAGGGTTGTCTCTGCTAATGAAATGTAATGAGAGAACATCTTTTATTACTGTCACATTGTGTCAAACAAGGCTGACCACCAAAAGTAATCCTGAAAATATCAGACAGTCTTAAATGTTTCTTCGCAAATAAATTTGTAAACAGGAGAGCTTTAAGTCAGTGAGGACTAATTATGGAAATAGAAGTAAAATATTTAAGGACTATTCCATCGAAGAGCCAAAAGAGTGGTACACAGGTAGGCAATGCTCCCTACCGTTCTTGCAGAGTGTCAGTGGAGTGGAGAGGGGGGAGATTGCAGCACTTCACCGTTAAGTAGCATTAAGTCAGAGCCAGTCTTGCAGTCACTAATGTTTTCGTGCATCTCTCATCCCTGCACTGATAAGGGTCCTGTTTTGCATACTAGCCTTATCTCTGGCTTACTATCAATAGATACTTCTTTCTTGTTTATTTTTAATATTTTCTTCCTATATTATGTGAATCTACTATGAATGCCCTTTTGGGAGACAAGGCAGAGAATATGTGAACAATTTAGGTATATGATGAGGAGAGCAGGGCAGGGCAGGACAAGATGGTCATTACAGGGTGGGTCTTCATTAGGTTTTTGGCAAATTTGGGCCTTCTTTCTTACTGTTTTTCTTTCTTTTTTTGTGATCAGAGGAAGGCTTTTGCTATCCTTGCAGGATAAAGAGTTTATGTACAAATTTATAATACAATATTAAAAATATATGTTTTATTCCTCTTAGGAGAACTTATTGTTTTTGTAGGTTCTTTAGAGAGATGGCAATACTTTAAACTAAAGGAATGTTATCTAGTATAAGACTGAAGAGTAATAACCTTCTTGACCAAGAAATAATGTCACAAAGTGGTGTAACCCTCATCCGTGGAGATGGTCTCACTCTTAACCTTTAAAGACATTTGCTTTTATCATTAAGTTAAAAGGACCTGAGACCCACTTGCTTAGTCTTAAACTCTCTTCTCTGTTAGATTTAACATAGCCACATCTCTATCAATACTGAAGATCCATACCTTCCATTCACACATTTCTGGCTATTTTACTTATAATGTCTTATCATTTGGTATAAGCACATGACTCCTGTTTCTGAAAATTAGATTCATTTGTAGCCTATGTGAGGGGGGCTCCATCCCTATCACTCCATTCTAAAATGAAAATGAACCCACTGGTTTGCTAAATCCAATTAGCATTTGTTAACATACTAGAATTCTCAGCTACATGTAATATTGTTTCCTCCCCCATTCTTGAAGCACACTGCTATAGACTGTGCACTCCTTCCTACCTAAATTCATATGTTGAAACCTAATCCGATGGTATCAGAAGGAAGAGCCTTTGGGAGGTTATTGGGTCATGAGGGCAAACTCTCAGGAATAAAACTAGTGCCCTTATGAAAGAGACCCCAGAGAGCTCTTGGCCCTTGTGCCATGTGAGGCTACAGTGAAAAGACAGCTGTCTATGTAACAGGAAATGAGCAGCTATTTAATCTGCTGGTGACTTGATCTTGGACTTCACAGCCTCCAGAACTCAGAAATAAATTTCTACAGTTTATAAGCCACTAAGTTTACGGTATTTTGTTATAGCAGCCTGAATAACTAAGACATATACTCTGTTCTTGGTTTCTGTGATGCCATCTGCATCTGGTGTTCCTTCTACCTTTCATCTCTCTTTCTCAGTCTTTCTTTTTTTTAAATTTTTGTCAAATTCTTCTTTCTTTTCTAACTTTTAAATGCTAATATTCCTCAAGAATCAGTCCTCAGTGCCATGCTCCTCTCAATCTCTAATTTCTATCTCATCCACAGCTATAATTACCATCTACCATCAAAATGTTTGTTATTCTCAAATTGATAACAATCTTTTCTCTGTGCACCAGACTTGCCTAACCATATCTCAAAATTATCTCATTTAACCTGTCAAAAAATCAGTTAATGATCACCCCACTATCCAAACCTGGTAACCATATAATCCTTCTCAACCTTAGAGAATTCCATCACTTATCTCCAATATTCAGACCAAAACTCTTTGCATTTTCCTTGACCTTTTTCCCCTTTCACCACCTATATGTATTTTCTGAAGACATACTGGCTTTGCCACCTAAATATCTCTCAAATGCTTTTTTCAACTCACATTGGCCTCACTTTATTCCTGTCTACTATCAGCTTTCGCATGAAAAATATTCTGATTATTCTCCCTGCTTTCAGGGTACATCCCTTCAATCATGGAGACAGGAATGCCCAGTTTTAATATAAACCAACTCATCTCAGTTGCCAACTTTGAAGTCTAATGTGATTTCTCCATGTCTTAATGTGGCTTACAAAGTCTTACAAGATTTGGTCTTTGTCATTTTCTCCTTTCTGATCTCCTCTCTCCTTTGTTCTAGGTTTCAGACATATTGGGAGTTTAGTTCCTTGAATATATAATGTTGCTTCCTACTTTGAGGGTGTTTTCCATGCTATTCCTCTGTCTAGAATGCTCTCCATTTGTTCCTCCAGCAAGAATGCTCTCCATACCTCCTTGCTTAACTAATACCAACTAATTCTTGTCTAGCCAGCACCAGCTAATTCTTCAGAATTCAGGCCACATCTAGTTAAAATGTCACTTCCCCTAATAAGACTTCCCAGAAAGATTAACATATGCCTCTCTCTCCCTCACTGGACCATAAGCTCCATTAAGGCAACCAACTTATCTACTTTATTCACTGTTTTATGTGCAGCATTTTGTAGGCACACATAAAAATATCTGTTGAAGAGATGAAAGCATATGAAGAAGTGAATGAACATGGGTGATGCTGGTGCATGAGGGACTGCAGAGTCACTGCAGGGAGTCTTTAAATCTTTATGTATACCAAGGGACATTACAGATTAAAAAATATGTCCACATTCATTTAGGAGCTTTACATAGATTTTGACAAGAGAAGGAGTTCATAAAAAACAATATTGTATATTATCAATCTAGATTAAAAATGAAGTGCATTTACATATCTATAGTCATATAGTTGTCAGAACTTCCCATTGAAGGGCTTAGTTATGAATCCTTCAGACTTCAAAACTGAAGGATGGAGCTAGGGCAGCTGAACTAATTTGTGCAAGACACTTTACTCATTTTCTATGAATGTCATGACATAAGTAGTTTGAAAAGCATCACTAGATGAAATGTATTAGACGGTGTTTTTGTTGTTTGGTGCTTTTTGTTTTCCTTAAAAGGTAATTGAGATCTTATCTTTAAAAACAAAATACATTGAATCAATAAGGCTACAACTTGAATCAGTCTAGAAGTCTAAGTTTCTATTCACTGGGTTATCAGGTACCATTAAAATGATTTTCATGAGGAGTATATAATAGTATTATATAAACTCAGCACTTTGGGAGGCCAAGGCAGGCGGATCACGAGGTCAGGAGATGGAGACCATCCTGGCTAACATGGTGAAACCCGTCTCTACTAAAAATCCCCCCAAAAATTTGCCAGGCGTGGTGGCATCCACCTGTAATCTCAGCTACTCGGGAGGCTGAGGTAGAATTGCTTGAAGCCAGGAGACAGAGGTTGCAGTGAGCCAAAATTGTGCCATTGCACTCCAGCCTGGGCAACAAGAGCGAAACTCTGTCTCAAAAAAAAAAAAATAGTTATTATAAAAGTGTATAATATGAAGATCCTGATATGGTTTCAATATTTGTCCCCTCTAAATCTCATGTTAAAATGTCATTCCCAGTGTTGGAGGTGGGGCCTTATGGGAGGTGTTTTGGTTATAGAGGTGGATCTCTTATGAATGCCTTAGTGCCATCTCCATGGTAATAAGTGAGTTTTCCCTCTCTTAGTTCACAGAGTGAGAGCTGGTGGTTTAAGACAGCCTGGCATCTCCCTTGCTCCCTGTATCTCTATGTGATATGCCTGTTTCCCTGTTGCCTTCTGCCATGATTAGAAGCTTCCAGTGGCCTTGCCAGGAACAGATGTCAGTATTATGCTTCCTGTACAACCTGTAGAACCATGAACCAAATAAACCTTTTTTCTTCATCAATAACTGATCCTCAGGTATTACTTTATAGCAATGCAAAACAGACTAACACAGATGTTAAATAGAATAAAACAAGATATAAAATTAAAAATGCACTACAAGTACAACTGTAAACCACAAAGGTAGGTATTAGGAGTGTGTTTGCTTTAGATTGTTTGCATTGTCTTTCTCTATCTTGGCCTATGTGTGTGTGTATGTATATATGCCTCTATATATGTATGTATACACACACACACACACACACACACACACACACACACACAGGCCAAGATAGAGGAAGAAAATGAAAGATACAAATATATGGAATTTTTTATTTGAGGAAATAGTTGTTTTGCCTGTAACTGCTGAGTATTTAGTAATTAAGACATCCAAGATAGTATAACTTGAGAATATTTCATTTAAGATACAAGCTATACACATATATCAAAAATATTTAATGAAATATTTAATTTTTCTTTCGATATTTCTGAATGGTTGTGATTTTTATAAAAACGGGCTTCCATATAGAGATAAAACTTTATATTCAAATACTCATAATAATTATTATAACTCACTCTTAGAACTAATTATTCATTGAATTACATATCAGTTTCCCTACTGAACTGTAAGATAATCTTTAGTACTGCAAATGGTGTTTTCTATTTGGTGTGCACATTATAAAGCACAATGCCTGACTCATCATAAGTAAATTTCTAAATGTTTATTAAATGAATGAATACGTATTATCAATTGAAAATATGTACCTTTCATCACACATGCTACCTCCTTCTCCAGAAAAAGTTCAGTGAACCTAAATTTTGATCTGATATTGTCTCTTCTAATGTCTTTGTGATTATAACTTATTTAAAAAAAAGAGAAGCCTTCAGCAGATAATAAGCAGCAATCAAGTGAAGCTTAAGCATGCCATATAGGCAAAATTTCTGCCAAGAATTAATTATCTTTGTAGAATATATATCTCATAAGACAGACTGGGGGCTCCTATCCTGCAGTAGAGGAGTTCTGAGAACCACTTTTACTGGAACATTTCTCTCAAGCCAATCTTCCTAGACTCTCTACTTGAGCTGAATGCGTGGCATGGTTTTACTGAAAGGGAAGGTCTATACATTTTGTGAAATCTTTCTGCCATTGAGCTTGATTATGCTAACATTTAAGTTTTTAAATGTCTCGACTTGAATAAAACTTTACAGTCAGTCCTACTTTTTTTCGCTTCTTACCCTGATAGACATAGTCAATGAGATAACACCAATAATAATTTCCCACAGATAACTAACATAATCATTTTAGTTTAGTTTAAATAAATCTTAACCTTATCTTCCATATATTTTGCAAAACATAAAGAAGACCTCGAACAAAGAAAGCTTACAAAGTGGAGCCAAATTAACATTGTCTTTCTAAATGGTCAAGATTTTGTGATTTGTATAGAAATTTAGAGGTATTAACAGAAATATACCAGATTTTAAACGAATAGAGCTGGTTTCTAGCCCCTACAGTATTGGCAAATGCTTATAAATTCCTTAAATACAAAGTGAAAGTATAAAATAGCTAAGGGGAATAAATTCAATAGAGAGAAACAACAATGCTGATTCAAAGAGAGTTTTAAACTTGAGAGTTCAACTAGAAAGCTTTCTCTAGGGAATAATTCACAGTTTGCCTTCTTTGAGTGACAGGACACCTAATTAGAAGATACCTTACACTTCAGAAATCTTCTGATATTAATTATTTATTAGAAGACTATAAAATGCTAACTGTGTATAAGACACAACAATAGCTCCGGTATTTATTTATTTGGCTATTTTTAGGAATAAAGGTCACATTATCAACCTCACTAGAATTTGGATAAAAGGTTTTAGACTTTTTTTCATCAAGCCATTACCATTTTCTATATAATAATCAATATTAAAAACATGAACTATACATTCATTTAGGTTTAGTGTGAACTGAAGAGAAAATTCAAACAAAACTGTACAGTTGAATTTTGCTAAGACAGTAGATCTTAAGTGTTCTTACCACACACACACAAAAGTAACTATGTGAGGTGGTAGATGTGTTCATTAGTTTGATTGTGATAATCATTTCACAATGTATTTCTATATATCAAATCATGTCATATACACTTTAATTGTATACAATTCTTATTTATCAGTTACACCACAGTGAAATTAGGGGAAACAGTATAAATATAATGGCTAAATTATAATCTATCAAATCTATGGTTCCAAAAAGCAATATTTGAAACTAGTTTAATGTAGGTAGTCATGTCATTGCCCTTCTTTCTTCTTTAATTATAATTGAACTCCTTTTTAATCCAATGCTACTGTTTTATTAAAAATATATTTTTGAATATTTTCTAGGTAAGGTTTAATTTCATAATATGCTACTCAAATAAAATTATGTTGCTTATGTAAAATTAAAGAGTTCTTGTCCAAGTATAATTTGATCAACATAAAGATATGGAATCTGTAAATTCAATTACATATCAAATGTACTGAAGTATGTTTCTAGTTATTTCTAGTGATACACTTTATTTATTTATTTTTGAGATAGAGTTTTGCTCTGGTCGCCCAGGCTGGAGTGTAATGACACGATATTGAATTACTGCAACCTCCACCTCCTGGGTTCATGTGATTCTCCTGCCTCAGCCTCCTGAGTAGCTGTTATTATAAGTGCCCATCACCACACCCAGCTAATTTTTATAATTTTAGTAGCAATAACATTTCACCATATTGGACAGGCTGTCCTCAAATTCCTGACCTCAGGTGATCTGCCCACCTCGGCCTCCCAAAGTGCTAGGATTACAGGTGTAAGCCTAGTGATATATTTTTACAGCCTTTAAAATTTACGAAGTATTTTTACACACTGTCATCAATTAAATCTTAAAAACACCATTTTAAAGGTGTAAAAACTGAGATTGAGAGATAGGCATTAAGATACATGACCAAAATCACTTGTCTGGTAATGACAGAGACAGGAGCAGAACCCAAGGCTTCCGGTCTTCATTCAGGTTCACGTTTTTCACATTGACCAATTTTCTTCCAATGTTAAGAACTGTTGCCATACCTACCTCTAACTGTCAGAATATCTGAATTACATTGTTTCAGTTTGTCTTACTTACTACTTTTAATTGAAGTATGTGTAAGTGAATTCATGAATGGCCAGAGTTCAGGAGATGTACATGCAGTTATCTTTATAAAGTTAATAGGACACTGAGAAACCGAGGACTAACTCGGTCACTTCCCCATCACTGATCAATCTGAAGCATGTTAGTGACCCCAGCTTTAAGTGAAATAAATAATATTTCTACAAAAACATTCATTAGAAAATATTTTAAAGTTTAATAGGAAAAATTAGATTAAACTTCAATGTTTAATAGGGAAATAGGAAAAATACATTAGTCTACAAGACTCTTGACTTTTTCTGACAACTAAGAATACTTAACTGAATTGTATATGAATTTTTAAGATTACCATCAGTTGTTTTATATATTTTGTATATCTATGCATGCACACATATAGTGTTACATAATATGATTATAATTATATACTTCTGTAAACTGTATTACATATAAAAATTATATATATGTAAATTATTTATGAGATGTATACATAAAATGATCAATGAGATCCTTAACTGAATGCACACACAGACAGACACACACACACACACACACACACAAATAAGTAAAGATAAGCTGGCATAAATTATAAATATGAATTTTGTTATATAGCAAAAAAATTCCTTTAGGAGAAGAACCCAACCATAACAAAGGGCATTTTATAACTTTAAAAACTGATGAGGTACCTTAAATGGTCCCCTTTGCCACCTTGGTGGGATTATTATTAATACTAGAAACTAAATTATAAACTGAATATCAATGTGCATTTTAGCCTGTTGAAATAAACCAGGACAATTAATAATAATTATACAGAACATAAGCAGTCTCAGTGACTTCCTGGAGTCTGGTGTTACAGCTGGCCTGTGTAACTTTCTAAGCAAACCTTAGCAGAGACACTGCAGGCATTCGACCTCAGGGCTATAAAGAAGAGAAACTGTGAATATAGCTTTGAAAATAAAATAATTTTATGGATTAAGATGGAATATAATTCTTAATATTTTAGTTCTAGGGCAAAATTTTCATCTTATGGATTCTCAGAGCAAAATAAATTATTTTACTTCTTTTGATTTTCAGGTTACTAGAAAACCAATGGATAAATTCTGGCCCTGAACTATCTGTTTAATGCTAATTGTTGTCAATTTAATCCTTTAGGTATCCTATATGTTATTAAATACTAATTACATTAGGGTAAAGAGGAGAGATTATACAGATTACTGGTATTTTAAAAATAATAATTTTCCAGAAAAAGCTAATATCAACTTACTTTAAATCTTTGTCCAAAAATATTATTTTAATCAAACTATTCTTATAGACAGAGTAGTACTTTTATACAACATGATAATTAATGGGATATTTACCATCTCATGTCATTTTCATGTTAGTAACATCAAAGTTCAATGTAAAGATGAATTAGCACAGGGAAATATTTATAGCTTTATTATTTTTAATACAATTGCTCAAGCAACTATGAAATACAACCACCAGTTGTTCAGGAAGTATTTTCTGGAGGACAAACAACACGTTTACATTTAATTTTTTGTATTAGATTTGTAAATAAGCATTTTTTCTTGCTGGGGTGATCTTCACCACAAAATTAAAGTTTTGTATTTAAAGAGAGGCATACTACTAGGTTAGCATACCATATAATAATTATCTTGAAGAGTTTGCTTCTTTTGTCTCTCAAGTAATTAGTTATGCCCTGTCAGAGTGTTGGGCTTTGTCAGGTCCAGCAAAATATTTGATTTTCTTTCTATTCAAAATCATTTTTTAATCAAGATTAAGGCCAAAGGAAAAAAGTCACTTACTTTGCTTTAGCTTCTGCATCTTCATATGCTTTGTTAGAAACATCATCCAGCCCTCCAATCAAATGCTTGAAAGAACTATCAGAGGAAAAGGACAGTGATTAGAGTAAATCTTCTACAAAGCAGTAAAAATGGCAACTTAGTGACATAATGAAACAATCTAAAGGCATCTATATAAAAATAAATTCAAACACTTAATCTAAATGCATTATTAAGAAGTATGTCAGATAATATTTTTCCTGACTAGAATATAAACTCTATGAGATTAGGAACCTCTTCTACCTTATTTGCCAATACAGTTGCCAACACACAACCAAATCTGGCAGCCATATCTGGCAAAAACAGATATTCAAATAATTGTTTGGAATAAAGTCTGTGACACATTAAATGATATATATCAAAAAATTAATAACTTAATTATAATACTGAAATTACAGCAAGATCTACCAATTATGGAATGTCTCCTATATGCCATGTAGTATTATTTTAATTACCATGAACATATATTAATTCCAATTCTCAAACAAATTCTAAAAACAAGCATCATTATCTCCACTTAACAAAATAGTAAACTAATCTTCAAAGGCAAAATAAATGTGCAGAATACAGGAAAACAACAGGAGAGAATCACAGAAAAATTAACTCCTTTTGGAAGAGTGAAAAGCCAACTTTAGCATAAAACAGGAAGAGTGATTTAACTGCTTACATCAAATCTATTCAATATCCTACTGTGCATCTGGAACTGTATTCAGACTTCTATAGTGAAGTCTTTTCAATTCTGTCACTGAAATATAAAATATTATAGAGCCAACACAAAATGAATACACACATGTATACTAGAATCACCTTTGAAAATTACTGAATACAACCAGATACAGTAAATCTTACTATACACTACACTCTGGCAACTACTTAATTAGAGTGAAGAAAAGAAAAAAGTGAAAGTCTATGCTCAGAAGTCCCAGGACACACATGATAATCAGAGCCTCATTTACATGGTACTCATATGCCAAGTATTGCTATAAGTGCTTTACATGTAATAACAAATAGTAGTTCCAATGAGGTTTTTCCAAATAAAAGTATATGCTTTTATTTTTAAATACTATGAGTTAGTATTACTATCTCCAATTGTAATGGAGATAATTTTAAAGTACTTTAAGAAATTACATTTTAATTTTAAGTTTCTCTCATCTTAACAAATTAAATGGTTTGTGTGTTGTATTAAACAATAAGTTATGCGTGGTCAGGTCCCGAAACATAGTAAAATGCTTGCTGATTTAAAATTTAAATGTTCCTTAATTGCTTTTACATATACTTTTTAACTTTGAAAAACTATAAAGAGAAACATGACACCCTTCTTGGGGCTGGCTGGAGGGGAATGGAGCAGCTGTTACTTCAGACCTTTGGATGACGGGCTCATCTAGGGTGCATGGTAAACAGAATGCTGAACCTAATATATGAACTATTTCTATACATAAAGGAACCCCAAACAAGATTAGGCAGAGATCCAGGGAGTCAAGAATCATATTCAAAAATATAAAACTTTCTGTAATGACTTGTATTAATTCATGCCAAAACAAATGAATGCTAAATAGACAAATAAGAGGCAACAGTCCTTACAAAGTTTTCAAAAATATATTATCAGTGATAATAAATATAGTTCCCATAGTTGAAAAATATGTTCAAATATTATTTTCGTCATTGTTCTTTATATGGCAAAATTTCCTACTTTCCCATAGAATGTCTTGGTCCTTACCTAAACTTAGAGGAGGTATGAGTTTAGAGAATGTCCTTAAGGCTAGATGTGTTCACAATATAAAGGAAAATTTAATACTTCTTTTATTGTAAAAACAGATAATATCTGATTAATTTTCTATTTTTGTGTTTAGATAATACAAAAATTTAAGCACAGAATTTAAGTTCCTTATCCAAGATGACTGCAATTTAGCAGCATGTCCACCGTTAGACGTATATTCCATAATGCTTCTGTCCTTTATAATATTTGGATATTTTCAATACAATGAAATTCAAAACACTATGAAAAGGTATTAAAAGAGAAGAATCAAATAATATTATGTAGGAAAAACCAAACAGCAATAATTACTAAAACTTAGTTTTTGAAATCCATTCAGATATATTACGAGATTGTGTTATTAGGCCTTTAAAACTCATAGAAATTCTGAGAAATCAAGTCTTTTTTTTTTTTTAAATAAAAATCCTGTCTTCCTTCTATTATCTATTTGAGCTAAGGTCACTTTAGATAGGATAGCATATTACCAAAGAATTATGGAGTAAACTGACGATAAATTTGGTAAGAATTAAAACTTTTAAGAAATTCTGTTCAACCCACTAAGATTAAAACTCCAGAAAATAGGCCGGGCACAGTGGCTCACGCCTGTAATTCTAGCACTTTGGGAGGCTGAGGTGGGTGGATCACCTGAGGTCAGGAATTCAGGACCAGCCTGGCCATCATGGTGAAACCCCATCTTTATNAAAAAAAAAAAAAAAAAAAAAAAAAAAAAAAAAAAAAAAAAAAAAAAAAAAAAAAAAAAAAAAAAAAAAAAAAAAAAAAAACCTCCAGAAAATATTATTTTGAAAATATACTTTGAAATTCTTATTAGCAAAATATATAAATGGAAAAGCATAGCTACAGTTATGCTAGATGGAATTTTAATAGTAGAAATCATCTAATCATCCCAATGAGCTTAAAAATAAGTTGATCTTGATTGGAAAAAATACTTTAAACCTCATCAGATCCAGTGACAAGTATCACATTAAAAAACAATGAACAAAAGTAGTATTTGAAATATAACTTTCTTAATGTCTTCTTAAATGTCCTTGATTTAAAATATGAATGTTCTATGTTGTCCTAATGACTCAATATTTATTACTAGACAAAAAATGAGAAAACAATATGTACCTACAAAAGACCTCCATCAATATAAAAATTATTTTTAAAATCAGTTCCCACTTTTATTTAAAATGTAATTAATTTTTGATTATAAAAAAATTAAAACTGAATGAAGAAATTAAGAAATCACCCATATCTCTAACTACAAATGACTAGTGGGGGTATCTTTATATATTTCCTTTTACTTTTTAATTATTTTTCTGCATAGCTTTTTGTTGTTCTTGTTGTTCATACTTGTAATCTTGGTAGCTATGATTTAATACGTTGATTTTTAACTTAATAGTATAGCATAAGCATTTACTTTAATTTTAAAAAACTCCTTAAGCAATATTTTAGTGGCTGAACACATCACAAGTACTCAAATATTCAGACACATACATACACATGTATAGTTGAAAAAGGAGTTGTTGACCTTTCATACCAATATCTGTATTCATACCCTGTATTATAGACTAAACATATGGAATTTATTTTCAGAATAAATATACTTAGAACTATAATTTTGGCCTTTGGAATTGGAACCATGAAAGATTATTTATCCTTCATAAATAATCTTTACTTAGAAGCCAATCCTAGCCAAAAGAATATAATATTTCCTGAAACATTAAACAAATGTGTCTTGCTGATATTCAAAGTCTTTTTAAACAATCAATCAACCATTATACATCACTGGAAGTTTAAGAAAATATAGAATTTCTAGTAATATTATTGAGTTCCAAATGACTGCCACTGTCGGCAGATCCCTGTACTGATCAATGGATAATTTAAGACATCTTGATAAGCACAGTTGATGGGTGTTATAGAATTTATCACTCCTGGAACAAAAATGAACCAATTAGTGTTTCATTTTTCCTTCTCTCAGACACTCTGTATGAACACCTGCCATCTGTGTGAACCCTCATCAAATAGACATTCGGAAAAGTACTACTATAGATATCAGATGCTTTCCTAAATAGTCAGGTGCTATGATATTTCTTGACTAATGCCTTTTTTTTTTTACTGTTATTCTATTCTGAAAAAGATTATGAGATGTTGTGAAAACTCCACCAACTGAATGAGTAGAAACCAGAAAATATTATTTATAGGTTATAACAAATATAGGCAACTAGAGAAAAATCATTAAATTCTCTTTTTAAACAAACTCACAACTCATAGACAAGTTACATTTTAACATTGTAAAATAAAATACCCAATTTCTACATATATGCTAAACCTAATTTCAGAATAAACTGAAGACATGTTATTGAGAGAATGGCTTTAGCTTAGGGCATCTCCATAGCAAACCTCTATGCATGTACATATTTCATGCAAAATTTTCTGTTACTTTTCTTGGGATAGAAAATCTGATTTTACAAGTCTTGACAGAATCCTTTAAGGAGTGTGGGTAAAATATTATCAGTTGAGTACACAGATGTTGAAAGAGAGCAAATGGGAAATCCCTTTTTTTAAGGACAAAAAAGAATTCTATATTTATGACTAAGAATATCGACAGTTCCTTTAACTTATTTTGTTAAGCCTTTTGATTAAACTAAAGATCCAAGTTTATTCTTTTTT
>NW_016107412.1:3959811-3963386 GCF_001604975.1 Cebus imitator
CCAGACCTACAAAAATTAAAAACATAATAATTAGAAAAAAAAAAAAAAAAAAACGAATGAACTTGGGTCAGATGTGGTAGCTCACGTCTGTAATCCCAGCACTTTGAGAAATCCCTTTTATGTGTAATGCTGGTAGCTTATATATACTTACCAGGTGGTGAGGGACAATAAAGGAAAGAGAAAGGAAGAAGGAAGATCAAGGAAGGGATTAAGGAAAGAATACAAGATGTATGGAAAAAGGGAAACAGGAAGGAAAAAGAAACTATAACCTTTACACACTAAGAATGGTGACATTTAAAGAAATTATTCTCAAAGGATGTCAGTTAAGAAGCTATGTTTCTCAGTCTAGAAACTTTGTCTGTTTTAGAACGCCATGATGACAGTAACTCAGTGGGTAATAAGTTTAGTTATTAAAATGTTTTCCTTATTAAGGCAAAACATTCTTCTGAAGGGAGCTGCTTACTCAATGGTATGTCTAAAGAGAATATAATTCGGCTCTTCAGCTGTGATATAATGAGACTTCATCTAGACAGAAATGGTATTTTAAATTATTAGAAAGGCAGTCCAAATATCAGAGCTCAGCATTACCATGTTGTTAAAAAATCATAGCATTTATAGTTTACTTTACAGTTTACAAAGCACTTTTTATATTCATGAATCATGTATGTATTCAATTGTGTGTGTGTGTGTGTGTGTGTGTGTGTGTGTGTGTGTGTGTGATTTTATTCTCATGACCTCCTATCCTTTATTCTGATATCATGGTTTAGAATTTTGTATAAACATTTTTAAAATAGAATATTTTCAAATTAAAAATAGGGTGGGAGAAAGTGTCATAACATTTAACACGGTTTTTTTCTTTCTTACACTCTCTATTCTCTATTCTTAATGGTCAAATGTTATATATCAAAAAGAGTAAAAGGTAAAATCTTAAAATTTCAAATATTTCAATAGTGCTAAGCAAAATATTTATCAGGTATTATTAGAATGCTTGGCAAAGCTTTCTTAATTTAACAGGCTATACTACTATGCTTTGTTAACCTGAATCTCATCTAAATTGTTTTTTAAAATATAGAAAGTTAGTGTTCCAAATTAGCTGGGATGTTTTACTTAGCTAAACCCAAGGTTTTAGAGGCATCCTTCATTGTTTTGGTACACTTATGCAGAAAATCCCTTGATTTACTATGTGACTTCAAGTGTTCTTACGTTTGTTATTTTTTGTTATGTTTCTTTGGAGAAAAAAAAATAATCCCCCAATAAAATAAAACTGGTCACATCCATATTTTGCCAGTTATCCATCCATTTATTCATCCATCCATCCATCCATCCATTCATCATCCATCTATCCATCCATCCATTCATCCAGACACACACATATGTATATATACAATGCCTACTATCTATAAAGGACAATTCAAGCTACTGTGGATTATGCAAAGAGAATGAAGTACAACTTTGAGGAATTTACAGTCTTACATTACAGATAAGACACAAAGACTTATAATACAAAGGTGGGAAGTAATAAGTGGCTGAATACTTATCAGAAGGAAGGCAATAGTGTCTATAAAAGAATTTCATTTACTCAAATTCATATTAGATAGTGCAATGACACTTTGATGAGTAGTTATCTAAGTTTTTTATCATGCACATATGTTTATATCTGCAAGAGAGAGAATTATACACACAAAAGTATTAAATATTTATTTGTATCTTTGCTTTGCAATAATGTCCCCATATCTATTATGGAGATTATTGAGTAGAAAAATGTTTTTCAAATAACTAACATTTCATTTAAACTGTTTCCTGATTATAATTATATGCTTTAAAAGGTACCAACATTTGACGATAATGATCCAATTTAGCATATTCACCAAAGGAATAAAAAGCTAAGAATTGATTTCAGGAGTTCTCCGCTTTTACTTACGGTCACTTTTGAGAAATAAAAGTGATTTAGTGCTGATTAAGTTTCCATGTCTAATATGCTTATATAAATCTGTCTTTTTCAGGACATGGTCTTGTTAAGTTGACTAGGCTTATTATGTTAATATAATGAAATCATACAGTTTTGATTTTTAAGATTACGTGTGTGTGTATGTGCTTGTGTGGGTGTGTGTGTGTGTGTATGTGATTCCAATGACAATATGTTAACAAATTGATAGGCTTTGTTATCTAAGGGATAAACAATCTATTGTAATTTTACAATCTTGAGTTAAACGTTAACATTTTGGCATGTATCCTCCTCGACTTTTTTTCAGTTATTTCAAAGTTGGAAGTGTATTGGTTTAGTACTTATTTGATTTTAGGCTGTCTATACTTATAACTGACTTAATGGCTAAGCGTGGAAAACAATCCAATCAAGCATGTAGGACACACCTAGTTACAGAGAAATATCCAATATAAAATAACTAAATTTCTCAATTTTTTGTTTATTTGCTTAACTAGTAATTCTACTGTTAAAATACTGGTGACAAATGTTAGCTTAAATTTTATTTTTAAGTCTTTCTCACTTTTAATCCTTAACTGTTAAGAATATATATATATCTTTTTGGCACAGACGTAGTGAAAGGGAACACTTACATTGCTAGTGGGAATGTAACTAGTACAACCACTATGGAAAACAGTATGGAGATTCCTTAAAGAATTAAAAGTAGAACTACCATTTAATCCAGCTATCCCACTAGTGTGTATCTACCCTGAGGAAAAGAAGTCATTATAAGAAAAAGACACTTGCACATGTATGTTTGTAACCACACAATTCACAACTGCAAAATACAGAACCAACCTAAATGCCCATCAACCAATGAGTGGATATGGATACAGAAAATGTGGTATATATACACCATGGAATATTACTCAGCCATAAGAAGGAATGAAATAATGGCATTTACAGCAAGTTGGATGGAGTCGAAGACCATTTTTCTAAGTGAAGTAACTCAGGAATGGAAAACTAAATATCATGTGTTCTGATTTATAAGCAGGAGCTAAGCTATGAGGACCCAAAGGCATAAGAATGACATAATGGATTTTGGGGACTTGAAGGGAAGGGTGAAAAGAAGGTAGGGGATAAAAGACTACATATTGGGTACAGTGTATACTGTTAGGGTGATGGGTGCACCAAAATCTCAGAAATCACCGCTAAAGAACTTACTCCATGTAATCAAAAACCACTTATACTCCAAAAATATTGAAATAAAAAAAATGCATCTTAGTAAAGGGTATAAAAAGGGAAATGTCGTGTTTTCTGAAGAAGTGTTTTGAGATTTTCCCATACGCAATTTTGATATAAATATTCTATCTTAAATATTTATATAGAAAATTCTTATGTATTCACCCTTTTCTAAGGATGGCTGAATTTAGAATCTCTCGATAAGAGTAGTGCTACACAGAGTATAATTGGTACACTATTTGTTGCTAGTCTATAAAGACATAAGCAAATAAGTTTAGAAATTTTTCTAGCAATTTGACAATGCTGAGACATTCAAGAGCAAGATCAGTGGACTTATGGTTTTGAATAGGGGACAAATCTATGTTACTGTCAAATCCGTAAGGTGAGAAACATTTGGTAAAAGCTGCATACA
>NW_016107412.1:3963456-4027958 GCF_001604975.1 Cebus imitator
GAATCTAGCTCTGTTGCCAGGCTGGAGTGCAGTGGCACTATCTCTGCTCACTGCAACCTCCGCTTCCTAGGTTCAAGTGATTCTCCTGTCTCAGCCTCCCGAGTACAGGCACGCATCGCCATGCCCAGCTAATTTTGTATTTTTAGTAGAGACAGGTTTTCACCATGTTGATCAGGATGGTCTCAATCTCCTGACCTCATGATCTGCCCACCTTGGCCTCCCAAAGTGCTGGGATTATAGGCATGAGCCACCGCACCTGGCCTAAATATATTATATATATATTTGTATATATTTTATATAAACTAATATTTGAGTTTGCAAATTTTAACCTAAAGTATGTAAAATTTAGAATCTATTTATTTTATCAAAAAAGAATTAAAATTTAGCCATACTTTACAGAAGTAATTGATAGAACCAGCTACTAATGAATGATTAAAAAAATAGAACATCACTTGTTCCATTTTGATAAAAAGTAAAAATGAATATTTTCAGTATGCTGATATTACTTTAAAATCACTTCTTCTATTCCCATCAATTCTCCTCTGTGAGACTGTTTCTCTACTCAGAGGGTATGAAACAAAACATAAAACAGCTTAAGCACACATTACTCCCTGCAAGTGGCATTTCCATCATTCATCTAACCTAGATAAAAAAAGTTAACAATCAAGGAACAGGTACATTTGACATATTAAAGACTAGACAGTGAAATGCACAGCGTTCTTTCAAACTGTACCAATTGCAGTCAGAATGGAGAATTGCTATTTCACTCATAAATTGTGGTTTTGTTATGACGGCAAAACAAGTATAATAGCCATTATTTTTCTTATTGCTTGTACACACGCTTTCAATGACAATGTGATTAATTGTGGCAATTCTTTTCCTTTTATCCAGTGTTACGTTTGTTCTAACATTTTTATTGAAATAGGATTTTATGTATGCTGAATATAATAGTAAAAAAAAGTGGGCATTTATTTCTATGCTTTTTTCCCACTTGTATTTTTCTAGCAATTCATTTGTATTTTATTTTACAAAAACATCTGTCTACAATAATGGGCTAAAAATAAAAAACAAAACTGGTCCTTCAGCACAGATCCTCGGAAAAGCACTGTCCTAGACCACTCACTTTCTGTCTCGCCCCCGTTTATGTGCCTCTTTGAATCCTATCTGATACCCTGTGGTTGCCTTTCAGAGCATATTGCAGAGTTCTGGAATTGTTAGTTTTTGGTCAGTCTCCTCCTCTATAAACAGCTATGTGATGTACAGGTTTACAGATATTCTTTAATGTCCTGGCGCTTTCCGAAAAACGCTTGCTGACTCCTCTTCTAGATTGTCCTTTTCCTTCCTCCATATCTAATTCAACAGCAAATCCTGCACATTCCAACTGCAATAATCTGAAATGAATCCCCTTTTCTATATTCTCTCGGGGTCTCAACTGCCATTGTCTCACTGGAGAATTCTGTAATTGCCTTTTCCTTTATTTCCTCTGTTGTTCTTACACAGTGGGCAGAGTAATCTTTTAAAAACACAAATCAGATGTTCAGTTGACCTCTATAACTTCTCTGAGTTGTACTATACTACATTTGACTATAGAATACTTCATACCTCTGCCTCAGGGCCTTTGTCTTCTGCCTGGAACATTATTTCTCTAGATTTTCATGGCTTTTTCTCAGTACCATTCAGGTTCCAGATCAATTGTTTCATCTTCATATAGGACTGACCAATCCATGCAGAGTAGCCTTTATTTAAAATCCTTCCTGTTGTCACTCTGTGACTTTAACTAATTTTCAGTCACCATTAGCTAAAAACTACTTTGTTTAAATATCTGCTGTCTTTCTCATGCCAAAATGAACATTTCATGAGATCAGTGACCTAGTTTAGCTTCTTCATCAATCTCTCCCTCTTTAGGAACTAGGTTATTTCCTGGCCTGTGATAGAAATTTAAAATGAATTAATAAATAGATGGATGGACTCACTCAACCAACTACTCATTTGTTCATTTGTATGTATGTATGTGCCCAGGATAAGACAAGAAAACTCTTTAAGTTTCTGAAGCAATGTTTTATTTAAAATTCAAGATATATGAGTTAAAATTCCTCTGTGTATCTTACAGAATCCACCTATATGAACTTTTAGGACAAAAGCTTAGTTACAATGAAAGTTCACATACATTTTGGGTCCTAATGAAGCAATACATTGGTATCAATATGGGAGAAGTGGTTTGAAACACTTAGCAATTTAACACTGAATTATATAGAGGACATTAAATGAGGGTTATTATTTTAGACCATATGAAATTTATATCCATGAATCCCAATTGAAATTAAAATGGAAGAAAAGATTTGAAAATGTAGCATGACTTTCATTTTCAATTAAAAGCAGGAGAAATTAGAATCAAATCTCATGTGATAGTTCTTAGCCTTTTCAATGTTTAGGAAGAAAATATAAGAATAGATTGCCTAATGTGCCAACTCTTTATGTTTCTTTTTCCTTAAAAATAAATATCTCTAAACTATACCAAAATCAAACGGTCCATACAGTAAACATACTTTTTGTGCCAGGCCAATTATTTTTAATGTTGAAAAGAAACTCCCTTTACCTTACTATATAAAATCCATACTAACGAAAGCAGTTATTGCACATTACTTTTCCTATCATTACTTTTCTGGACCAAATTACGCTGTTTTGACATAAAAACCAATGATAAGTTTCACATAAGTTTAATTGAGTTCATCAAAATAATATACTTTCCCAAAGAAAACAAAATACTAATACTAAATTACTTTTTTCATGACACTGTAAGTTCTAAATTTTAAGACCACTTTGTGATAGAATTATGTAGAAGCAAATGTTCATTTTTTCTCCAAATTTTGGTATTCTCAAAGCAGAATCTATGGCAACAATGATCATCTTATCTATTAAAAAATTTTCAGAAGAATATGACTAACAAGAAGGAGAGGAGCAAATAAAATAAAATAAAATAAAATAACTCCTGGGTACCAGGCTTAGTACCTGAATGACAAAATAATCTATACAACAAACTCTCATGACACAAGTTAACCTATATAACAAAACTGCACATGTACCCTAAAACCTAAAAGTTTTTTAAAATTTCAAGCTTCTCTACTTACAAATTATTTAAAATTTACAAATTCATATAACTGGCAAAAAAACTTATCAAAATTGTCTAAAGAGAAATAGACTATATTTATTAAAAACAAAATCTATAGCAGATATTCTGGTTTATATAGATATATCAATTACAGCAGATATCAATTAAAACAATCCACTTTTTGGTAACTATTTAAAACTGCTTCTGGAAAACTCTGGCTAAGAAAAATGTCATGGGAATGCAAATACTATGATAGTCACTGATTTTCTATTACTTAAAAGCGAAATCCTAAAATGGCACAATAAATCTATCCCAAGATATCTTTTTGTTACTTATGCCCCGAAACTCCTTGAAACAAAGACATTAGTCCCTAGCTTAACATTTTTATAAAAATCAACCAATTCCTGGACTTTTGATTTCTTTTTTCATTGCATGACTAGAAAGGGAAATACATAGCTTTCCCCAAAAAAACATTAGAAGCTTAACAATAAATACATCCCTTAATGTCGCAAATTGTTTATATAATTTAGCAATATAAATTTCAAGCAAAACATGAAAATACTAGCTAGCATGCATTAGGATTGTACAAACTATTTACATGGATGTTCTCTGTTTTAAAGGTAAGGTAATCAAGGCTAAAAAAATTAAGTAATTTGCCCAAGGTCCCATGTCTAGCAAGTGTCAACACTGGGATTTGAATCAATGCAACCTGATTCTAACACCTGCAATCCCAGTCACAATTGACACCATATTTACCACCCCAATATGGAAATCTCAGGTGATCTAGTTAATAGTTATGGCTAGCATTTGGTATTAAATATCTGCTTTCTCTCTCTCACATCCTACCCTTACAACCAATCAGATTCTTTTTATTATTATACTTTAAGTTCTGGGATACATGTGCAGAATGTGCAGGTATACATGTGCCATGGTGGTTTGCTGCACCTATCCACCTGTCATCTACATTAGATATTTCTCCTAATGCTCTCCCTCCCCTTGCACCCTACCCCCCAACAGGCCCCACTGTGTGATGTTCCCCTCCCTGTTTCTATGTGTTCTCATTGTTTCACTCCCACTTTTGAGTGAGAACATGCAGTGTTTGGTTTTCTGTTCCTGTGTTAGTTTGCTGAGAATGATGGTATTCAGCTTCATCCATGTCCCGGCAAAGGACATGGACTCATCCTTTTTAATGGTTGCATAGTATTCCATGGTATATACGTGCTACATTTTAAAAATCTGGTCTATCATTGATGTGTGTTTGGTTTGGTTCCAAGTCTTTGCTATTGTGAACAGTGCTGCAATAAACGTGTGCATGTGTCTTTATAACAGAATGATTTATAATCCTTTGGGTATATATCTAGTAATGGGATTGCTGGCTCAAATGGCATTTCTGGTTCTAGATCCTTGAGGAATTGCCACACTGTCTTCCACAATGGTTGAACTAATTTAAACTCCCACCGACAGTGTAAAAGCATTCCTATTTCTCCACATCCTCTCTAGCATCTGTTGTCTCCTGACATTTTAATGATTGCCAGTCTAATTGGAGTGAGATGGTATCTCATTGTGGTTCTGATTTGCATTTCCCTAATAACCAGTGATGATGAGCTTTTTTTCATGTTTTTTGGCAGCATAAATGTCTTCTTGTAAGAAGTGTCTTATCCTTCACCCAGGTTTTGATGGGGTTGTTTTTTCTTGTAAATTCAGGAGGCCAATCAGATTCCTTGAGAGAAATTATTTTTATTTCAATGGGTCACTTTCTTTCTCCTATTGTATTACGTGTATAAAAGTTCCAATTAGGGAAGTAATTAGTCTCCAGGGGCTGCCATAACAAAATGTCACAGACTAGGTGGCTTAAAGAACAGAAATTTATCTACCCACCCTTCCAGAGGCTGGAAGTCCATGATCAAGGAACCACCAGGGTTGGTTTCTGGTGGTCTTTTGTCCTGCTTTTGCCTAACAGGCCCATACTCACGGCACCCTCACATGGCCTTTCCTCTGCATGTGTACCCTGGTGGTGTCTTTTCCTGGTTTCCAAGGAAAATTCCCATAGATTTAGGGCCCCACCCTTAGGATCTCATTGAACCTTAATTATTATACCTTTTTAAAGGCCCTGTCTCAAAATACAATTACATTGGGGGTTAGAGCTTCAATATATGGATTTTGAGGGACATAATTCAGTCCCTAATAGGAAGTCTAATGATAGAACACCAATGTCAATCTAGAGGATACATTTTCACTTGTACTTGGGCTATTTAATACAATTTTCATTTGTAATTTTTGAAAGGCTCATAAAAAGAAATCAGCTTTTTATGCTTTTTATGAAATAAACTACAAACGAAAATCTTATTAAATAGACTTGCATTTTTTCCCTTGACTTCAAGTATAGTGACATAAGCATCATACTTTTCTGCCATGAGAAGTACCCCAAGGTTTTTTTAAAGCAAGTCTCCTTTTCATTGTTGCTAATCACAGAGTCTTCAATCTTTCTCTCCTGGACTCTTGCTCCATCAATTACAGTCTTTCTTATTTTTTTGTTGTGTCCTTTTTGACTTTTCTTTCTTTTTAGCCTAAACAGGATGTTCTTTCCAAACCTAAAAATAGAAGCAAAACTGTCCTCTGTAGTCAAATAGCCACTGTGAAGAAGCTGCTTTTCTTATCTCTCATCCTTGTTTTTCATTTAATTCTCAGCCTATTGCAGCCTGGAATTCTATTTCCATCTTTCTTTCACCCTTATTACAACTTTTACCCCAAAGTTATCATTACTCTGATAACTGTTCACCCCAGTGGTCTCTTTCCAGGTCCCATCCTCAGTGAGCTATCTGAGGTTCATGGCCCTGCTCGCCTTCTTCCTTGATTGTAGTCATGCAATAGATGCTCATGGCACTGCACTTAGCTGCTCTGTGCTAATCTCCGATGTCCCACTTTCCTGATTCTGTTCTTCTCCCTCTATGCTACCTTTCAGCATATGTGACACACATTCCTTGCTCTGACATTTCTTAAAGGTAAATGGGTACCCAAATTGTGTCCTTTGCCTTGTTGTTTTTTGTTTCAATAGGCAAGGTTTTTGGTTTTTTATTTTAAAATGAGATTCTTCCTTGTCTTTATGGTGGGGACAAGAGGGTAAGGAAGAAAATACATACATAAAAATGGACCTAGTTCTTTTCTTTTTATTGTACTTTAGGTTCTGGGGTACATGTGCAGATCATGTAGGATTGTTGCATAGGTAAATATATGCCAGGGTGGTTTGCTACCTCCATCCACTTGTCAACTATAACTGGTATTTCTCCCCTTGTTATCCCACCCCAACCTCCCCACCCCCACTGTCCCTCCCCTAATCCCCCCAACAGACCCCAGTGTGTGATGCTCCCCTCCCTGTGTCTATGTGTTCTCATTGTTCAACATCTGCCTATGACTGAGAACATGCAGTGTTTGATTTTCTGTTCTTGTGTCAGTTTGCTGAGAATGATGGTTTCCAGATTCATCCACACCCCTACAAAGGACATGAACTTATCGTTTTTTATGGCTGCATAGTATTCCATAGTGTATATGTGCCTCATTTTCCTTGTTTTTTTATTCAATATATTATATTAGTTTTTTTAATATTTCTTGTTAAAATATGTTGTTTCATTTTTTACCTGCATGATCTCATTAAAACCTCACAACATCTCTATGAGGCAAGTACAGTTATCTCTGTTTTAAAGAATACTTATAGCAGGGTTTCTCAAACTCAGAGCTACCAAAATTTTAGACAAGATAATTCTTTGTTTTAGGGAGCCATCCTGTGCATTGTAGCATGGTTAACAGCATCCATGAGCCCTACCCATTAAGATGACAGTAGCAAACCCAGTGGCGACAACAAAAAAATGTCTCCAGTCATTGCCAATGTTACCTCGATGAGAATACATGAGAGACAAGGCTAAGAGAGGTTATGTAAATTCACCTGGGAGCCAGAAAGTGGTAGACCTAAGATTTGATCCCAGGTAGTCTGATTTTTATTAGAACTTAGTTCTTACATAGTACACTAATTTAAGTTCTGCCATAAAATAATATTTACCCTTAAGACTTCAGTTCATATCCCCAGGCTGATGACTTTCAAATCTATATCTGTGTCCTTGAACTCTCCAGATACACATTGTCATCATTTTTCTCTGTGTCATATGCATATCTCACCTGCGCCTCAAACTCAACCTAAACATCACTGCATTAACCAGCTTTCATCAAGACTTGCTGTTGGGTTTTCTGTCTTTCTAGTGGCATTATCACACACAAATAATTCAGGTTAGAAATCTTGGTGTTATCTATGACCCTTCCCTTTTACCCAAGTCCATCAAATCTACCTTTGCAATCTCTCTTGAATTTGGTCCTCTTTTTCCTTTGTACTTCCACTGCCTTATTCGAGTTATTGATATTTTTCCATCAGAAGACTCCTCCTCTGTTTCACTGTCTTTGATCTCTCCTACCCTACTCTTTCCTCGAACATAACCAAGCTTGCCAGTTACCACTTACTTTGTTGGTATAAAATCAACAGCCTAAAAAGGGTATAATAGACAGAGCATGGTCTTAGTGCAGACAGTCCTGGAATTCCAACACAGCTGTGTAACTCTGACCAGTTCATTGGGTCTTTCTGATCATTAATTTCTCTCTGAAACTTTTATGTTTTCTGTTCCCATAGGGCTATTGTGGGGATTAGCTGACATGAGTGTATTAAAACAAAAGCATCATATTTGGATGCTCAAAAAATTTATAAATTGGCTTGTGTAAATTCGTCCTTTCTTTTCTACCACTGATCATAATCTATATCAGCTATAAACTGGGATCTTCTCAAGTCATAAATTTTTATTACTATTTAAGTTATTATTTGGATAATTTCCATTTTTCTTTTGTCTACCCTTCCTTTTCGGGTACTTTCTTGGCCTTTGCTATTTACTTTTGACATTTCAGAGAAAGCTTATTGGAGTTCGTTTCTAATCTCAATTTTCTGAAGCCTTCTATGTGTTTATTCTTTTCCAGAACAAAGAAGCAATCACTAAAGAATGAAAAATCTTTCAGATTCTGTCAGTAACTAAGTTCCATGTCTCAACTGCAAGAGAGGAACAAATGTGAAACTAACTCTTCTTTTTTTTTTTATTGCATTTTAGGTTTTGGGGTACATGTGAAGAACATGCAAGATTGTTGTATAGGTACACACAAGGCAGTGTGGTTTGCTGCCTTCCTCCCCATTACCTATATCTGGCATTTCTCCCCATGCTATCTCTCCCCAACTCCCCAACCCCCACTGTCCCTCCCTTATTTCCCCCCAACAGACCCCAGTGTGTAGTGCTCCCCTCCAAGGACACATGCACACAAATGTTCATAACAGCACTGTTTACAATAGCAAAGACCTGGAACCAACCCAAATGCCAATTGATGATAGACTGGACAGGGAAAATTTGGCACATATACATCATGGAATATTATGCAGCCATCAAAAACGATGAGTTCATGTCCTTTGTAGGGCCATGGATGAACCTGGAAACGATCATTCTCAGCAAACTGACACAAGAACAGAAAACCAAACACCGCATGTTCTCACTCATAGGCAGGTGTTGAACAATGAAAAGAAAAGTCTTAGATCTTTATGACCCAGCTGGGCCTGTAATAACTGTCTCACCAGGGAAGTGTGAATACTGAAGTAAGCAAAACCATTTACCTCTACCAAAAAAATTGCTGTGGATGTCTAAAGCAGAATTCAACTTTCAAACTTCATGACTATAAGGTAAATTTTTAAACTGATTGCTAAGCTTCTGTCAGAAATAGATCCTGGTGTCCTCCCCTCCCTGCTTTACCTCTGGAACACAAGAAGCATTATAATGTCCTCTTCAAATAAACAGCCAAATGTTGTGCATAAAAAAAGTAAGGAGATTTTCAAGTACAAAATTTCAAATATTATCTTTTTAACTGAAGAAATTAAAATGGATATTTATGATTTAGAAGCTGAAAATTTTAATTTTTTTATTTACTCATACAACTTGTTTATGAGTTCCAAAGACATTGTGAATTTCTAAATAACAAATTTTAAAACATCCAATGGACAAAAATGCAAGCCTTAGAAATACAGTAATGTTTCAAGCATTTACTGGAAAAAATGAATTATTTATTCATTGGTGCAAAACAAAACAATAACTGTAATTAACATAAAGCCATGATTATGATATTTAAAAATATTATGAACTCCAACATCAATTTCCATTCATCTTCCGACTGTAAAAAATAAAACGAAACAAAACAAAACCCACATTTCTGTCAATGGATGCTGCAGAATATCTGCATAACACTTAGGCAGTCTGAACTTAACACATCCATAACTGAATCAGCCAATTACTTCCATCTCAACCTGCTCTATCTTGATCTATTATTTATCTATTACATACATCTATTATTTGTTCTTTATTTATTAAATACATCCAAGTCTCCTAAACTAGAAACATTTCCCTTCCACCCCTCACGTTTAATTATTCATAAAAATTTGCCTTAGACTAAAGTTTATTTTTATTTTTGCATCTTGAGTCAGTCTGCTCTGTTGACGAGGGTGGAGTGCAGTGGCGTGATCTTGGCTCACTCTAACCTCTGCCTCGTGGGTTCAAGTGATTCTCCTGCTTCAGCTTCCCAAGTTAGCTGGGACTATAGGTGTGTACCACCACACTTGGCTAAGGCTAATTTTTGTATTTTTGGTGGAGATGGGGTTTCACTAAGTTAGCCAGGCTGGTCTTGAACTCTTGACCGCAAGTGATCCACCCACCTTGGCCTCCCAAAGTGCTTGGGTTATAGGTCTGAGCCACTGTGCTTGTCCCTAGACTAACGTTTAGACTCTTCAGTTCTAATGAGCATCCTTTAGGACTGCTGCAGCAGTATCCTAAAAGTCTGTCTGAGTTCCTCCCCATTGTAATTAATCTCTTGCTCTCTTCCTTGGAAAACAAACACAAAATACAGTTCCAATGGTTCTCCGTTGGTTGCTTATTGCCCCCAAAACAAATCTAGATTATTTTATTTTGAGATACTATGAAATTTCTTTACAATCTCTCCCCATCTCTTCTTTCCAAACACATCTTCCAGCTCTCCACCTAATTATCCAGTTCCTCGTCCCATAAATTCTCTGTTCTTGCCATACTCTCCTTATTACTGTACAAAAGCCTTTCTAAATTCCCTTTTATACTTGCCCTTCAAACAGCAGTAGTTCTCTACCCTTCCTTCCTCACTTCTAATATACCTACTCAAACTTAACAACTTAGCTCTCACATTATTCTGTCCAGGAAGTTCTGGGATGCTATCAGCCAAACATATTCCTCCATCCTCAATTCTCCCCAAGTATTTTGTTCTTACTTGAACTGCAGTTGCTCATGCTGATTTTTGGATGCATCTGTTTGAATCAAGAGTTGATCCAAGGAAGAAGACTTTGCTACTCACCTTTATATCTCTGGATCCCAGAATAGGATTTGCTTTGGAATTTGTATTGTTAATTGATTTATTGCTTCTTAGCCCCAAATTTACTTTTTGACTGCTTTGTAAAAGTGGATCTTTGTAAAAGTGCTTTGTAAAAGTGTCACATTACTATGACAGCCCCCCAGCCCTAACACAAAACTATCTGACCCCAAATGTCAATAGTGCTGAGCTTCAGGAATCCTGCTCTATAACAAAGTCTAGCTCATAGTCCCAGCAGGGTAGAGGGGCGAGGAGTGGTGAAGGGCAAGAAGGAAGGTGTCTTCAGTGGGTGTTTTCTCACAGGAGTAGTGTTAGTGAACACTCCTTATAGCTGCTATTTCTATATTTTCAAAAGCTCTCTCTATTTCTTAATGGGGAATCTCTTATTATTCTAGTCCCCTATTATAGTTACTAATTTTCTTTTTTGACAAGTGCCATTGCACTCCAGTCACCCAGGCTGGAGTGCAATGGGACGATCTCAGCTCACTGCAACCTCCGCCTCCCAGATTCAAGAGATTCTCCTGCCTCAGCCTCCTGAGTAACTGGTATTACAGGCACGTGTTGCCATGCCCAGCTAATTTTTGCATTTTTAGTAAAGACAGGGTTTTACCATGTTGGTCAGGCTAGTCTTGAACTTCTGACCTCAGCTGATCCACTTTCCTCAGCCTCCCAAACTGTGCCTGACCCATAATTTTTTTTATCAATTTAGGAAGTTTATTGTAATTTTTTATCATAACATTTTGCTGCTCAAATTACTATATGCTGATTAGATCCAAACTAATATGGTATCACTCATTCATTTATTTCAATAGATAGTGGGTTCTCATTTCCTGAAACTGTGCTAATTGTGGATGCAGTAGTGAACCAAATAAATATAGTCCTGTCCTCCTTAAGCTTGTAGTTTGTAAGTCAATATGGATTAACAAGTGTTATAAATTATGACATGGCAAGTAAAAGGATGGTACAGTGAAAAACAGCAGATGAGCCAAAGTAGTTATGGGAGGTGAGGGGAGTGGGATAGTAAGGGCCCATATGTTTTTAATAAAATAAATTTATTAGCTGAATTGATAAAATTGTCAGTTAAATTCTATAATTCCAACTATTTAGCCAGAATGATGGATATTTCATTCTTGAGGATCTTATCCATTTGAAGAGTCATTTGGAACTCAAATATTTCACTACTGATCGATCAATCTATCAATTTATCTACAGAGGCATATCTATATAGATCCATATATCTACATATATTTAGAAGTACAAGAATTAGATTCAGATTTAATTCAATGAAAATAATTTAGTTCAATTCATAAGCCATCAATCCCTCTTTTCAGGTGGACTTTTTTAAAAAAATATATTTTATTGCACTTTAGGTTCTGGGGTGCATGTGCAGAACATGCAGGATTGTTGCATAGGTACATACATGGCAATGTGGTTTGTTGCCTCCATCCCTGTCACCTATATCTGGCATTTCTCCCCATGTTATCCCTCCCCAACTCCCTACCCCCCACAGTCCCTCCCCTAGTTTCCCACAACAGACTCCAGTATGTGATGCTCACCTCCCTGTGTCCATGTGTTTTCATTGCTCAACACCCACCTATGAGTGAGAACATGTGGTGTTTGATTTTCTGTTCATGTGTCAGTTTGCTGAGAATGATGGTTTCCAGATTCATCCATGTCCCTACAAAGGACACAAACTCATCGTTTTTTTATGGCTGCATAGTATTCCATAGTGTATATATGCCACATTTTCCTCCTCCAGTCTATCATCCATGGGCATTTGGGTTGGTTCCAGGTCTTTGCTATGGTAAACAGTGCTGCAATGAACATTCGTGTGCATGTGTCTTTATAATAGAATGATTTATAATTCTTTGGATATATACCAGTAATGGGATTGCTGGGGCAAATGGAATTTCTATTTCTAGGTCCTTGAGGGATTGCCACCCTGTCTTCTACAATGGTTACACTAATTTGCACTCCCACCAACAGTGTAAAAGTGTTCCTATTTCTCCACATCCTCTCTAGCATCTGTTGTCTCCAGATTTTTTAATGATTGCCATTCTAACTGGCATGAGATGGTATCTCAATGTGGTTTTGATTTGCATTTCTCTAATGACCAGTGATGATGAGCATTTTTTCATATGTTTGTTGGCCTCATATATGTCTTCATTTGAAAACTGTCTGTTCATATCTGTCACCCACTTTTGAATGGGTTTTTTTTTTCCTTGTAAATCTATTTAGTTCTTTGTAAACTCTGGAAATTAGCCCTTTGTCAGATGGGTAGATTGCAAAATTTTTTTCCCATTCTATTTGTTGCCAGTTCACTCTAATGATTGCTTCTTCTGCTGTGCAAAAGCAATGGAGTTTAATAGATCCCATTTGTCTATTTTGGCTTTTGTTGCCAATGCTTTTGGTGGTTTAGTCATGAAGTCCTTGATATGCCTATGTCCTGAATGGTTTTGCCTAGGTTTTCTTCTAGGGTTTTTATGGTGTTAGGTCTTATGTTTAAGTCTTTAATCCATTTGGAGTTAATTTTAGTGTAAGGTATCAGGAAGGGGTCCAGTTTCTGCTTTCTGCTCATGGCTACCCAGTTTTCCCAACACCTACTTATTAAAAAGGGAATCCTTTCCCCATTGCTTGTTTTTGTCAGGTTTGTCAAAGATCAGATGATTGTAGATGTGTGGGGTTACCTCCAAGGACTTTGTTCTGTTACATTGGTCTATATCTCTGTTTTGGTACCAATATCATGCTGTTTTGATTAATGTAGCCTTATAGCATAGTTTGAAGTCAGGAAGCATGATGCCTACAGCTTTGTTCTTTTTGCTGAGAATTGACTTGGCTATGTGGGCTCTCTTTTGGTTCCATATGAAGTTTAAGGTGTTTTTTTCCAGCTCTGTGAAGAGGGTCATAGGTAGCTTGATGGGCACAGCATTGAATCTATAAATTATTTTGGGTAGTATGGCCATTTTCACAATATTGATTCTTCCTAAACATGAGAATGGAAAGTTTTTGCATCTGTTTGTGTCCTCTCTTATTTTGTTGAGCAGTGGTTTGTAGCTCTCCTTGAAGAAGTCCTTTATATCCTTTATTAGTTCTATTCCTATGTATTTTATTTTCTTTGTAGCAATTGTGAACAGCAGCTTGTTCTTGATTTGGCTCTCTTTAAGTCTGTTATTGGTGTATAGGAATGCTTGTGATTTCTGCACATTGATTTTGTATCCTGAGACTTTGCTGAAGTTGCTTATCAGTTTCAGGAGATTATGGGCTGAGAAGACAAGGTCTTCTAAATATACAATCATGTCATCTGCAAATAGAGACAATTTGACTTCCTCCTTTCCTAATTGTGAATACCCTTTATTTCTTTTTCTTGCCTGATTGCTCTGGCTAGAACTTCCAGTACTATATTGAATAGCACTGGTGAGAGAGGGCATCCTTGTCTAGTGCCACATGTCAAAGGGAATGCTTCCAGTTTTTTCTCATTCAGTATGATATTGGCTGGGGGTTTGTCATAAACAGCCTTTATTATTTTGAGATACATTCCATCGATACCTACTTTATTGAGAGTTTTCAGCATAATGGGCTGTTGAATTTTGTCGAAGGCCTTCTCTGTATCTATTGAGATAATCATGTGGATTTTGTCTTTGGTTTTGTTTATGTGGTCAATTATGTTTATAGGCTGCGTAGGTTGAACCAGCCTTGCATCCCCAGGATGAAGCCTACTTGATCATGATAGATAAGCTTTTTGATGTGCTGTTGCAATTGGTTTGCCAGTATTTTACTGAAGATTTTGCATCTTTGTTCATCATGGATGTTGGTCTGAAGTTTTCTTTTCTTGTTGAGTCACTTCCAGGTTTTGGTATCAGGATGATGTTGGTCTTATAAAATGATTTAGGAAGGATTCCATCTTTTTGGATTGTTTGGAATAGTTTTGGAAGGAGTGGTACCACTTCCTCTTTTTATGTCTGGTAGAATCCAGCTGTGAACCCATCTGGACCTGGGCTTTTTTGGTTGGTAGGCTATTAATTGCTGCCTCTACTTCAGCCCTTGTTATCGGTCTATTCAGGGTTTGAACTTCTTCCTGGTTTAGGCTTGGAAGGGTGCAATTGTCCAGAAATTTATCCATTTCTTCCAGGTTTACTGGTTTATGTGCATAGCTGTTTTTAGTAATATCTGGTGGTAGTTTGTATTTCTGTGGAATCGGCGGTGGTATCCCCTTCATCGTTTTTTATTGCATCTATTTGATTCTTCTCTCTTTTCTTTTTTATTAATCTGGTTAGCAGTCTATTTTGTTGATCTTTTCAAAAAACCAGATCCTGGATTTATTGACATTTTAAAGGGTTTTTTTGTGTCTCTATCTCCTTCAGTTCTGCTCTGATCTTAGTTGTTTTTTGTCTTCTGCTAGCTTTTGAGTTTTTTTTAATCTTGATCCTCTAGCTCTTTCCATTTTGATGATACGGTGTCGATTTTAGATCTTTCCTTGCTTTTCTTGTGGGCATTTATTGCTATAAATTTTCCTCTAGCCACTGCTTTAAATGTATTCCAGAGATTCTGGTATGTTGTGTCTTCGTTCTCATTGGTTTCAAAAACATCTTTATTTCTGCCTTGATTTCATTGTTTATCCATTTGACATTCAGGAGCCAGTTGTTCAGTTTCCATGAAGTTGTGCTGTTCAGAGTTAGTTTCTTAATCCTGAGTTCTAATTTGATTGCACTGTGGTCTGAGAGACTGTTTGTTATGATTTCTGTTCTTTTACATTTGCTGAAGAATGATTTACTTCCAATTATGTGGTCAATTTTAGAGTAGGTGTGATGTGGTGCTGAGAAGAATGTATATTCTGTGGATTTGGGGTGGAGAGTTCTGTAAATGTCTATTAGGTTTGCTTGGTCCAGGTCTGAGTTCAAGTCCTGGATATCCTTGTTAATTTTCTGTCTGATTGATATGTCTAATATTGACAATGGAGTGTTAAAGTCTCCCACTATTATTGTGTGGGAGTCTAAGTCTCTTTGTAAGTCATTAAGAACTTGCTTTACGTACCTGGGTGCTCCTGTATTGGGTGCATATATATTTAGGATCATTAGCTCTTCTTGTTGCATTGATCCTTTTACCGTTATGTAATGTCCTTCTTTGTCTCTTTTGATCTTTGTTGCTTTAAAGTCTATTTTATCAGAGGCTAGGATTGCAACTCCTGCTGTTTTTTCCTCTCCATTTGCTTGGTAAGTCTTCCTCCATCCCTTTATTTTGAGCCTTTGTGTATCCTTGCATGTGAGATGGGTTTCCTGGATACAGCACACTGATGGGTTTTGGCTTTTTATCCAATTTGCCAGTCTGTGTCTTTTGATTGGGGCATTTAGTCCATTTACATTTAGGGTTAATATTGTTTAGTGTGAATTTGATACTGCCATTTTGATGCTAGCTGGTTGTTTTGTTCGTTAGTTGATGCTGATTCTTGATTTTATTGATGCTCTTTACCATTTAATATGTTTTTGGAGTGGCTGGTACTGGTTGTTCCTTTATATGTGTAGAGCCTCTTTCAGGAGTTCTTGTAAAGCAGGTCTGGTGGTGATGAAATCTCTGAGTACTTGCTTGTTCGCAAAGGATTTTATTTTTCCTTCACTTATAAAGCTTAGTTTGGCTCTATAGGAGATTCTGGGTTGAAAGTTCTTTTCTTTAAGGATGTTGAATATTGGCCCCCAATCTCTTCTGGCTTGTAGGGTTTCTGCTGAGAGATCCACTCTGATTATGATAGGCTTCCCTTTGTGGGCAACCTGACCTTTTTCTCTGGCTGTCCTTAGCATTTTTTCCTTCATTTAAACCGTGGTGAATATGACGATTATGTACCTTTGGGTTGTTCTTCTTGAGGAATATCTTTGTGGTGTTCTCTGTATTTCCTGGACTTGAATATTGGCCAGTCTTTCTAGGTTGGGGAAGTTCTACTGGATAATATCCTGAAGAGTGTTTTCCAGCTTGGATTCATTCTCTCTGTCACATTCAGGTACCTATCAAATGTAGATTAGGTCTTTTCATATAATCCCATATTTCTTAGAGGCTTTGTTCATTTCTTTTCACTCTTTTTCTCCAATTTTGTCTTCTCTTTTTATTTCATTGAGTTGATCTTTAATCTCTGATATCCTTTCTTCTTCTTGGTAGATTTGGCTATTGAAACTTGTGTATGCTTCATGAAGTTTTTGTGTTGTGTTTTTCAGCCCCATGAATTCATTTATATTCTTCTCTAAGCTGTTTATTCTTGTTAGAATTTCATCAAATCTTTTTTCAAGGTTCTCAGTTTCTTTGCAGTGGGTAGAACATGTTCTTTTAGCTCACAAAAGTTTGTTATTATCCACTCTCTGGAGCCTGTTTCTGTCAATTCATCAGACTCATTCTTGATCCGGCCTTGTTTCCTTGCTGGTGAGGAGTTGTGATCCCTTGGAGGAGGAGAAGCATTCTGGTTTTTGGTGTTTTTATCCTTTTTGCACTGGTTTCTTTCCATCTTTGTGGATTTATCTACCTGTGGTCTTTGTAGTTGGTGACTTTCAGATGGGGTCTCTGAGCGGATGTCCTTTTGTTGATGATGAAGTTATTTCTTTCTGTTTTTTTAGTTTTGCTTCTAACAGTCAGGCCCCTCTGCTGTAGGACTGTTGGAGTTCTACTCCAGACCCTGCTTGTCTGGGGATCACCTCAGCAGCTGCAGAAGAGTAAGGGTTGCTGCCACTTTCTTTTTCTGTTATCTTTGTCCCAGAAGGATATTCGCCAGATGTGAGGCTGAGCTCTCCTTTATGAAGTGTCTCTGGATATATGGGGGTCAGGGAGCTACTTTAGGAGATGGTGTGTCCCTTATAAGAGCTCAAGCACTGAGCTGTGAGCTCCATTGTTCTGTTCAGAGATGCTGGGCAGGTACATTTAAGTCTGCTGTAGTGGAACTCATAACCACCTTTTTCCCCAGGTGCTCTGTCCTAGGAAGGTGGGGTTTTATTTCTAAGTTCCTGATATGCTGCTGTCATTTTTCAGAGAAGCCCTAGCCAGCATGGAGGTAGCCTAGTCACAGTCTGCCAGCAGAGGTGTTGCTGAACTGCTGTGGGCTCTGCCCAGCTGCTGTGTGAACTTCCTTGTGGTTTTATTTATAGAGATATAGTTAGAGCTGTCTCAGTAATGGTGGATTGCCTCAGTAATGGTGGACTGTCTCTGTAATGGTGGATTGCCTCAGTAATGGCAGATTGCCTCAGTAATGGCCAACTGCCTCGGTAATGGCAGATTGCCTCGGTAATGTTGGATTGCCTCGGTAATAATGGACTGCCTCAGTAATGGCAGGCTGCCTTAGTAGCGGTGGACTGCCTAGGTAATGGCAGATGCCCTACCCTCCACAAAGCTGGATCGTCCTGGGTCCAGCTGTGCTTGCTGTGAAACTCTCAATCCAGAGCATTTCAGATTGCTGGTCTTTGTGGGGGTGGGAGCCAGATCACCTGGCTCCCTGTTATGGCCCCTTCTTTTTCAGTTGAATGGGAGACTCTGTCTCCCAGGTGTTCTAGGAACCAGTTGAAACAGCTGCCCAGATTTATGTGAGTTTTTGTGCGAAGTCTCTCTGCACTGGCTGAAACAGCCATTCTGGAGACTCGTGGCACTTTTCCGCCCAGGAATCTCCTGGTCTGTGGGCAGTAAAAACTTGTTTGGAAATGTGGTGATCACTCACTCTCTGCATTCTCATTAGGAATTGCACTCCAGAGCTGCTCCTATTCAGCCATGTTGGATCTCCACGTGGACTTTTAGATAATATCACATGATTTATTCATTTTCATGACTCTAAGATTCTTGAAGGAAACTGTCTGTTCCTAGACATCCCAACATATCATAGCACTGAGCCTCACGCATAATATCCAGTTGATACTCTCAGTATGTCCTTATTGAATTAATAAATGTATGAGTTTTCTATCTTAGCCATTTAGAGAATAATGTGGGGCAGGTGAAAAACCACTGAAACCGATGTCATGAGACCTGTGCTATAATCCCACTCTTGACACTAAAGAGCTTGGACAATCCATACTCTTTCTGGGACTCACCTTTCTCATTTTTAAACTAAACAATTCAGAAGATAAGTTTTTCAGACTCTCATTCTTTTCTAAAATCCAAAGGTGTAACAAATGCATTTTAATACAAGAATGTGAATACCTGATCTGTCTGGATTAATTCTTATTAAACAGTGTGATTTGAGTATGCCTGACACTTCTGAGTCTCAAATTCTTCATTTGTAAAAGAAGCTATTTATAAAAGGGTTAAAAATCTATGACTCTTGGGTGAAATGGCAGAGTTGAGTTTTCATGACAGAGACTGTTTGGCCCACAAAGCTGAAAATATTTGTCGTTTGGCCTTTTCTAGAAAATGCCTGTTAAGCCCTCATTTGTAGGTTCCCTGTTACTTCTCCTTCTTAAATCTCTTCTATGACTTTCTGACTTATCCACTTACCATATTTTTAACAATGATTTTTTAAGTGTGTTAAATTTTGACTAATCACCCACCAGCATATTAAAAATTGAGATTGGATTTCCTTTACTCTGAACAGAGTCAAAAGGTTACTAAAGAGAACCTTTGTGAGTTTGTGACTTAATAGATTAGAGCTGGAAATTATCCATATAATGGAAATGGAAATAAGCACATAATATTTAAACATTTGCCTTTAAGCCCCCCAAATACTAGATGTCTGGATGGTTCACATATGGCAGGTAGCCAGTAAGTTCTGGTTGGGTGGATGACCCAACAGTATGGGCATCCCAGTCAGTGATGCTATATATCATAATTATAAGGACTTGCAATAGGATGAATGTCTTCTACCATTTTAAAGCCAGCCAAACATGTGAGGAGTTGTCTCATCTTTCTCATTTCCATGACTTTAAACCACAAATGTTTCTGGGTATACTCCTTTTCCAATTAGACTATACTTATTTTGTGGTTAGATCATGCTCGTCCAGGGAGTGCTATAATTCAACTCACATCATTAAATTGAACCAATATAATATCATTCTTTCTTCTAAACCTCTGGATTTTATCTTTCCTGTTTAATATACATTTTTTTGAAAAGTACACTAGTCAATAAGAGCTCTGTAAAAAAAAGACATGTTCAAACAATTGCAGCTGACACCATTGTAACAAGGCACATTTGTTTTACTGTGATCATCCTGCCAATATCCTCACATCACCCTAGATTTTATTCTGGAAAATGAACAAAAATAAAATCCACTTAGGCTGTAGGAAAGGCTGAGGCTGTGAAATATTTTAAGTTTATCATTGTATTATTTCAGCAATGTGACAACAGGTGAGTGACATATGGAGTTCATCCAGTCTTATTGTGTGGACACAGAGTGACAAGCTATGTGAGAAGAATACAGGTGACCTAGGTGGGCAAATTACCTTTCGGTGCATGTTCTTTCCTAAGACTGACCTGGTTGGTGGGCTTAGAGTGGTGTCTGCAAGGGTTTGCTGTCCCCAAATCTCCCCTGTACTGTCCCTTCCCTCTCCCCAACTGGCACCTGACATTCTAAAATATTCTTTTGGATTTTCAAAATTTTTCAGTCTTGAGCGGTACATTATCAAAATGAAAACAACTATTGCGGAGAACCATTTTAATCTCTAATTGATTAGCTATTACCAAATTAATGCAAAGCTTGAAGCAAACTTCTAGAGAATGCAAGAGTGGAATTAAGAGGTGCAGGAATCAAAAACAAAAAGAGGTGTGTTTATATGCAGTGGAGTGGGAAGGGGATACAATGGGCAAGAGTTATAGAACATGTGTACAGAAGAGTAAAGTGAAGAAATTGAGGGAATGGAGGAAAGAGTGCCAGCATGTGGAAGACAAACAGACAGATGGCATTAGGAGGACCACTGGAGGACACCACTGGCAGTGCTGATCAGGAGCTTCAAGTCAGTTCTTTTAGGTATTTGCTTTATTTTAAGAAGCTGAGTACAGGATGGAGAAAAACTGGAGCAGGACAACTATGGATAGCCCTCCACTTTCTAATATTGTTTAAGTTAGGGGTCAGCAAACTATGGCCAACAGGCCAAATTCTATCAGTTGCTTATTTTTGATATGGCCATGAGATAAGAATGATTTTTATATGTTTTAATGATAAGAACAGAGTCAAATGCTGAATAATTCTTCTTGACATAAGAAAATGATATAAAATTCAAATGTCAATGTCCATAAATAAAGCTTTATTGAAACACATCTGTCCTCATTCTTTTACATATTGTCTTTGGTTGCTTTTGCACTGCAAAGACAGAGTTGAGTAGCTGCAACAAGATTATTTGTCCCACACAGCCTAAAATATTTACTATCTGGCCCTTTAAGTAAAAGTTTGCCAACCCCTGGTTTGAGTCATGTAGTTCTATAATAGCTTCCTGCTTGCAGACCCCACTCAGAAGATAAAACTCCTGCACTTAACACAGCCTACACCTTGGTGAGCCTTACCCCCCACCCTGAAGTTGCTTATCAGAAACACCTATAGCATCCTCCCTGAGGAGAGTAACATAAATGCTATTTTCTCCATATATTTCTATCCCAGTTGGCAATCTGGGTCCCCATGTAGATGGGTGCACAGGTTCCTGCATGGCTGGCTCACCACATGATCTTCCTATCCCAGAGCATGGATTCAGCATTTCTGAATGTGCCTTGTTAGAATTGTGTCTGCTGCAATTATTTGAACATGTCTTTTTTTACAGAGCTGTTATTGACTGGTGTGCTTTTCAAAAAATATGTATTAAGCAGGAAATATAAAATCCAGAGGTTTAGAAGAAAGAATGATATTATATTGGTTCAATTTAATGATGTGAGTTGAATTATAGCACTCCCTGGACGAGCATGATCTAACCACAAAATAAGTATACTCTTATTGACTAGTGTACTTTTCAAAAAAATGTATATTAAACAGGAAAGATAAAATCCAGAGGTTTAGAAGAAAGAGTGATATTATATTGGTTCAATTTAATGATGTGAGTTGAATTATAGCACTCCTTGAACAAGCATGATCTAACCACAAAATAAGTATATTCTCATTGGAAAATGAGTATACCCAGAGACAACATTTGTGGTTTAGTCATGGAAAGAGATAGTTGAGACAACTCCTCACATGTTTGGCTGGCTTTAAAATGGCAGAAAACATTCATCCTATTCCAAGTTTTTCCCCTGGAACTTAGAGTTGAACATCTGAATAAACGTAGTAATAGGAAATGAAGGAAGGCACAAACTCACCAGAAGCAATAAGGCTGGGTGGAGATTCAGATAGAGACCAGCATTAGAAGCCCCATCACTGGGGACATGCTGCTGTGGCTAAAGAGTTAGAAACGGATTCTAAACAGAGGCTACATGTGGAAGACAGTGAGGTTTTCCTACGAGCACTGGTAAAGGAAGAAAAAGCTATTCTAATACAGGCACTGATCTGTCTCTAATTGACTTGGTTCTATATACTCAGTTTTTAGGCCTATTTTGAATTTGTGTCTTGCCCATCCCAGTGTCCCAGTACCTGACACAGGAAGCAGGCATTTCTTGTTATCTTTCTCTATGAATAAATATAAAAACTGCCTACTCTAGCTCTAATGCCAAATGTATTAAAACATAGTCAGTTTTAATACTTAGGTTCCAGTCTGAGTGCCAAGGAATAGCCTTTAGTTTGCCAACTTCAGTGATGTTTTTCTCTGTGACTAATCTTTCTCAGTAATCTATTTGCTACTCTATTATTTACAGACCTTAAGGCTAACCTTGGTATTATGAGTTGCTCCCCAATTATGGTAAGAGTCTGGGTACATTTTTAAATATATGGCATGAATATGCCAGGTGACTATAGTTCTGGGAGGTCAAAATCTTGAAACATGATATCTAGACATATCTCAGTTTCAGAGATTGCCACTTGCAATGCCCTACAATCTTATGCTTGATATTCCCTCCTAATTTCATCGTTTTTGTGCTCCATCACATTGCATTTATTCTGGGTTTGTTCTTGGTCTCCACTTCCTAGACTGTCCCAATAACAAAGCTGGCCCCATGGTATGAAAAAATATCACAGAGCGTCACTGATGGTAGGGGCCTGATCAGCCATATGTGGTATATAAATCATTCTTAGTGTCTTCTAGGGTCCCATGATGGCCTCAAGAATCACCTGGAGTGATTTTGAGGGAAAGAATGAAGACCCCCGGATCCTTTAGGAGTCTTACCTCCATGACAGCCAAAAAAATTCCTCTGTTTTCTTTCTAATTGATTTTATTTAAACATGGGCCTGGTAAAACAAAATCATGAAAATCATTGGTAATAAGACATTATATTTTATCCTGACATGATCAGAGGTGATAGGGAAAATAATTAGTGGACAGGAACTGACCAAAATAAATGGACACTGGTCCTGGCGTTTGCCAGATGTCACCTCCTTACTTGCTGGACTAAAGAAGAATGTCCTAGGAGTAGGGGGCAATCAGACAACCTGGGAAGCAGAGAAGTGGGAGAGACATGCAGGGATCTCAGACCAGTGCTATTTATCATCCAGCATGAAAATATTTCAGTTTTCAAAATCAATACAGATGTATCTCAGTGGCTACATGGTGAATCAGGGATAGAGTTAGGACTCTAATAATTTAGATCTCAATTTCCTGGGGAAAAACACACAACTCTTTAAGATTTACTAGTAATTATAAGTTGTGGCCTTTGAACAATTAACAAAATGATCCAAATCAAATATCTTAATAGAACTTCTAGCCTAAACAGCTTCCCATAACAATGAATAAGTAGATACTGCATAACTTATTAGAGAATACAAAAGTGTATGGTCAGCCTTCACATTCATGCATTCTGTATCTGTGGATTCAACCAACTATAGATCAAAAATATTTAGCAAAAAAAGACAATGGTTACATCTTTACTGAACATGCACAGAAATTTTTTCTTGTAATTTCCTAAACAATATAGTGTAACAAGTTTTTACATAGCATTTACATTGTACTAGGTATTATAAGTAACCTAGATATATTTTAAAGTATAGGAGACATATGCATAGGTTATATGCAAATAATTATGCCATTTTATATGAGGAATTTCAGCATCTATGGATTTTAGTATCCACTGGGGGTCCTTGAGCCAATCCCCAATGGATACTTAGTTTTATATTTATTTCTTTTCACAGATTCCAAATTAAGAGGTACCAAAGGTACTTAATTGTTTTTTATATATTTAGGAAATGTATTAATGGATGGTTCTGTTAGACTAATATTCTTTTATATTATATTAACAAATTTTGACATCACCGCAGATACTTGTTAAGATAATGAGTAGGCTACAAGAAACCAATATTCAGAGAATGCCTTTTAAGGACACCATGTATCTGTTTATCATCTTCTAGTTTGTCAATAAGCATTTAAAAAAATTCTGACATGCATGATTAGTTACAATAATGTTCTTTTGCTCTCCCTCTGGAATGATAAAGAATAATCACTGGGTTATGGAACATGGTACCTTGCTTGTAAATTTGTGAAGGAAACTCCTTTTGTTGACAGTTCTAATGTCTGCCATCTGTTTGCATGGGACGAAGCCCTGGTGCTCTTCTAACTGGCCATAAATTAGGTGTTAGCAGCAGGCTTTTGACAGGATCCTTCAGTTACAGTTACATTAAAAAAAAAAACTAAAGCTATGAATTGAACATTTGGTGGGAAGCCCAAATTCTCTGCTAAGACTGTACAAATGTACTTTTTGAATTCTTAGACCCAAGCTGATTTCTCTGTATTTGTGCATAAGGCAGACCTCTCTCAAAGTGTCTTCTCTGTATATAATCCTGAAAATAAACTAACACTGAGTAGAGAGTAACACTGCTAAATCCAAGGAAATCCTACACCTTTGTACCCACTCACACTTTGTAATAGTGTGAGGGAAGGGTATATTTATTTAGTGCTTATTTCATGTCTTGTGCTGTGCATGGATGTTTACATATGTTATATTGTTTTATTTTCAAATCAATTTTATAATTTCAATAATGTTATCCAATTTTGCATACAGGAAAACTGCGGCCCAGAATTTAACTAATTTATCCATATTCTTGTAAAATGGTGCAGTCAAAATTCAAGTATTGAGCTTTGTTTGACCACATCCATTCACTTGTCAATGCACACTGTATATGCCTAGGTTTGGATAAGGAGAGTAATGGCAAGATTAAGTCCATCCAAGTTCCCACAACTATCCTTATCTACATCCCAGCATTTCTCTGCAAATTTTCTATGTTGCCTCTTTTTCACTTTTCAGAAAATCAAAAATACACATATATATGCTCTCCAAGAACCTTTCCTCATTTGCCCACAATTTCCTCCCCTGGGGCCCCATTTATCAAATATTCCCTTTAGTATTTCATTCGCTACATCTTTCTTGATACTTGCATACTGTAGGCTCAGTGCTCTCACCTCCTTTTCACCCACTCATACTTTGTAACCTGGATTCCACCCTTACCACTTTAATAAAACTGTTATCTCCCAGGTGACTAAATCTATTGCCCTTTTTTCTATCTGCATGCCTCTCAGCTTTTAACATTGTGGTCATCTCCTTTCTCATGAAATACCCTCTTGCTTTCTGGGGTCTCCTATACTGCTCTGATTTCTAATATCTCATTATTCTTCACTGGTTTTACTTTCCCTGACTAATGCTTAAACGAAAGGACTTTCCCAAATCTAACCTTGGCTCTGTAATCGTCTTCTCTATTCTTTCACACAATTCTGTCCTGTCTCATCGCTTCAGCTGCTAACCACATGCAGGCAAGTCTAAAGTTAATTTTAAGTTAATTCTAAGAAAAGTTTCTGTCCACATTTCCTGTCTCCTGCAGGACATCCATTCTTGAGTGTTCGATATTGTATGTTCAATGCATTATATTCTTGGTGCAATGTCATTATACCTGCCAAACTGATTTTTCTATTTTCCTTTTATGTCTTTTCTATCCCAATGACATTTCTAATTTCTCCCTTGCTCTTCACATTCAGTAAGACTTAAAACCCTTTGATTTTACCTATTCATTTCTTATGGGTTCCTCTTATGAATGATCTCATAATCACCAACTGAATTTAGACTCCTAACCAAATATTTTGTCTCTAACCTCTCCCTCTAATTCCTTTTACACAGAATTCTCAGATGAGTCTATTAAATCCATTGTTATGGGTGATATCTTTTTGCTGCAATAAAATGTTCAGAGCTGCCCTTATCCCACATTCAATTTTTTCAGTGAACTAGTGCCAGCATGCTTGGGAACTTTTTGCAACACCTCTGCCAATTACCTTTACAAATTCTCACTTGAAGATCTCCCTGACTCTTCTCAAAAGTACTCACTCTTTTCTGAATTCCCTTAAAAATTTATTCTGAAGTCTTTTTTTTTGCCTCGTAGGATGGTTATTTTTATATATGAGACATCCCTATTAGATGCTAACTCCTAAAACCAGCATCTGTGCTGCTCCTTTGACTCTTCTTCCAGTACAATGCTTTGTACATGGTTGATCCTCAGTAAATGTGAGTTGAGCGGAACAGTGAATCAGTAATTATTGTTTTGGGAAACCAGATAAAATATAACAATTTCAGAAATATCCATGGATATTACTATCATTCTTCAACTGTATCTTTGCTCTGGTTCTAGTGATCTAGCATAGAAGGACCTCTAAAAGTCAGATTTGTGAATCAAGTAGAATTCTTCTCCATCCAGAGTCCTCTGAGCTTGGCATCAAGCTCCATCATTCTAGGCTGATCATATATGACCCCTCAGGTTCACTCTACATGGACCCTCACTGCCTATTCCAGTTATAATGGCTCCACTAAAATGGATATTTTACAGATTTTTTTGGTCAGGTGCTTGGCTATTCTGATAAATTTATCCACATACAGTACAACAAAGAAAAGTCTGTTTGACTACTTCCAGAAAGTATGTAGGCATTTTAACCATGTTCTTGGAGAATCAATAATCTGACGTGTAGTTTAACCTATAAAGCATCTAGGTAATGAAAAGAGCAAGTCAGAATTGAGAGAAGAAACAGGGATAGACATTATCAGACAAATTTTTAATGGCCTTAAATATATGCCTATGTCTAGAACTGATTATTTCTCCAAAAGTATCTTCCCTAAATACTTCTATTACGGAAGTCTGGAGATGGGATAATAGAGGGGATAACTAAAACATACTCAAAGAAGAATCTATTTCTTAACAAGAACAGAATAATAATTCTAAAAATTCACAAAAGTAACTAGCATTGGTTGAATACCTCCTGAGTAAAAGACACTTGGACGAATGTTTTACTCACATGTTCTCATTAATCCTCAAAATATCCCTGTGATATTTTATTAACCCAGTATACAAATGAGCTGAGCTGAAGTACACAGTGGTTAAGTACCTTGGTAAAGATCACAAAGCTAGAATGGCAGAGCCAGCCACCTTTCAGAATAATAGGGAATAAGAGTCAAATATAGCACTCATTTAAAAATGAAAAGATATAAAGCAAGTATTAATAGCTCCATAAAATGGTGTCTAATTCCAGGAACTCATGTGTGTTGCTGATATGAGTGTGTAACTCACGTAATAAAACAATGTACTTACTCTCTGTCAATCACAAGGCAGGTTACAGCTTCTGCAGCAATTACGTTTGCTGTTCTCACATCTTCCCTATATAAAAAATAGAGACATTCAAATAAATATCAAACAATCTTTAATATCAAAGCACAGTGTCCATTGTGATTAATTCAGGAAACAATTTACATTATATAAACTCTTCTAATTTATCCACCTCCAGGTTTAAGCTTTGTTTATGTTTCAAATGTTTTTTCTGAGGAATCATCTTACTCTTGTCATTAATCATACAAATTCCACAATTATAATAGTTACAATTTTCAAATTTGAAATTTCACTCACACAAGTAGGACATATTTGATATCATTCCCTTTGGGGGAATTAATAAAATAGTTGGATAATGATCAAGATAGTAATATACATATGTAAAAGATTTTAAAGAATTTGAATTTATACTTCTAGAAATTGAGTATCTGATCCAATTGTATATGAAGTTATCATTATATCCTTGAGAACAATTGATCTGTTTAAATTATTTCCTTAAATACCCTGTTTTTATGTGGTTAACATTTTGGCAACTTATGTCACATAGTCATTCATCTATACCAGAGGTTATGGTTTTTTAAGAGTATTTGACAAATCTTAAGTCACATTGAGAGAAACATATAAATATTGTCTCTTTATATGCATTTAATTTGTTCCTGGATTAGTATCTATCAACCTTTTAAACCTTTAAAAATCTATCCTGGTATCTTATGTTTGATTTATCCAAAGGTGGATTTGATAAATTAATATTCACAATTCATTTTCAGCTACTAAAAATTTAATAGTATCACTGTCATGGTAACATGGTTAGTGGGTACCAAAAAAATAGAATGAATAAGATCTACTATTGGATAGTACAATATGATGATGATAGTCAATAATAGCTAAATTGTGTATTTTTAAATAACTTAAATAATATAATTGGATTATTTGTAACTCAAAGGATAAAAACTTGAGGGATGGATACCCCATTCTCCACAGTGTGCTTATTTTACATTGCATGCCTGAGGTATCAAAACATCTCATGTACCCCATAAACATGTACACCTACTATGTACCCATGAAAATTTTGAAAAATAATTAAAAAATTATAAAATAAGTTATACTTGAAAATTTACTTTTTCCAAAAATAATATTTCTAAGTTAATATAATTAATGATGAATATGTTTGGAATACATTAAAGAGAAAGGTACATATGAAATAATATAGAATTAATAATACAGTCTATAAACCAAAAATCATCACATCTGTTAATAACAGGCTCTTAAGGTTTTAAGAATAAAGATGTTCTCACTAACTTTTTATACTTTCGAAACACACTACATTCTGACATATATTTCTGAAATATATTTTTCACTGATCTCTTTGTCTTTCACTGTTGCTATACCATGCTGTTCAGATTACCGTTGCTTTATATTAACTATTAGTATTTAATATTTGGCAAAGCAAGTTCTCCCTTACTAAAATTATTTTTTCAGAAATGGCATGATGATATTCTTAAGCATTTATTTTTAAGAAATTCATTGATAATATTCATAAGCATTCATTTTTCATATAGACTTTAAAATTATCTCCCACTTCTGAAACATCCACCTTGGGATTCTAGTAAAGTTGTATTACATTAACATTTATTCATTTATATCAAAACATGTTATTTCTGATGATATTAATTTTCCCATGTAAGAACATGGCATGACTTTCTACTTGTTCAGATATAATTTCCTATCTTTAAATACAATTTCATAATTTCTTTCACTTGGGTCCTGATATTTAAAAAACTGTATTCTTATGTGTTTCATATTATGTTTATCTTATGAGTAACATTCCTTTTCATTTCTCACTGATTGCCCTATTCTTTGTAAAAGGCTATCACTTGTTGTATATAATCCACCCACCATACCATTCAAACTGGCCTTTTTTTTTTTTTTTTTTTTTTTTGAGACAGAGTTTTACTCTTGTCACCCAGGCTGGAGTGAGGTGAGGTGGCACTTGACTCACTGCAACCTCCGTCTCCCAGATTCAAATTAGGGGGATTATAGGCGGCCACCACCACACCCGGCTAATTTTTGTATAGATAGTAGAGATAGGGTTTCACCATGTTGGCCAGGCTGGTCTAAAACTCCTGACTTCAGGTGATCCACCTGCCTTGGCCTCCCAAAGTGGTGGGAATACAGGCGTGAACCACCTCTCCCGGCCACTGGCCTCCTTTTAATACACATCATCGCCCTCATGCCATGAGTTCTTAACATGCTTTCCCCAGGCCTAGGAAGTTCCTCTCTTAATGTTTGCTTAGTTCACCCTTCTTATCTCTTCAATCCCAGCCTACATACCCCTTCCTCAGGGATGCCATCCTGAATTGACTGGGTTGGGTTTCTTATGCATCTTTTCTCACAGTCCTACATACCTCTTCATCCAAGCATGTATCACCATTTGTAATTTATATTAATACATGTATTTATGCAGTCATTTGGTTAATAACTCTGTCTTCCTCCCACTAAACTCAATGAGGACAGGGACCACTGCTGGCTTTGGTCCCCATTTCATCCCAAATGCCTCACACATAGACGATGCTTAGTGTTTAAAGCAGTTACAGCACAGACATCATACTCCTGAGCCCTGGGGTAAGAAGGCAGAGCTCAGGCTTTCATGTTGCACTATTCTGATGTTAAACCCACCTCCATTCACAAGCTATGTGAAAGTCTCAATTTCCTCATCTGTAAAATGGGAATAAGAGTACCCACTCATTGTGTGGTATTAAAAGAGATAAAGTTAAGTTTATCGTAGTGCCTGGCCCAGCGGAACTATGGTCTGCTATTTATTATTTCTAATGCTTTTCATCCCCAACACATTCATGCCTGCCTTTGTGGAGGCTCTACCTTGTATTTCATAAAACACTCCTACCCAGAAACACAGTGAGGATTTTCTTTCTGCCCCATAGATGTAAACAATATATTTTCACTTTATTATCAATTTCTTACTGAGAATTTTTGGTAATGTGAACACAACAGGCAGAAAACTTCTGTAGTGCCCATTTGGTGCTTCATAAATTGTGTGAATGACTTATTTCTAAGTTGTTCATGGCAGCATAAGTTTCTACCAATTGCTGTCAGCCAAAAACAAACTAACAACAATAATAAACAAACAACCATCACAGCATAGAAAATATTATATTAAATTTAGCCTTCCCTGAAATATATTTCCATTTGACTATTAAGAAATTGCCCACATTCTTTAAAAATATAATAAAGACAAAATAGTACTTAATTTTGAAGATATGTTCTGTGCATATGAATTTTTAAAAGTGTATTCATCACAAATTTACAATATTTCAGAATTTCATATTATCTGGCCTAAATTAGATATACTTTTAAAGTTGAATGCAATTTTCATGCCACAAAAAGAAGACACATTAGTGTTTTTTTAATGTAGATTTGGGAAATATAAAGATCAGAAGAGTGACATAGTTAATAGAAATATAAAATTTTACTTTAAAAAGGAAAATAAGTATGGCCTACAGCCAGGCGTAGTACCCAGTAAAAGAAGCATCACATCAGGGAAAGAAAACCCAACATATTAAACAATAAATTATAATAGTTTCCATTTATTAAGCACATAGTACATGTCAGGAACAATATTAAAGATTTCATACAAATCTTATTTGTTGTACATGACAAAGGGTGGTGATTTTACACCAGATTTATACCTGAGAATAGAGGTTAGGGAATGAACGCAAAGTCAGATATAGCTAGTGAGTTGCAGCTCTGGAATTTGAACACAGATCTGGCTGTCCCTAAAGTCATGTTCTTTCCACAACAGTACACTGTTTATGTACTCAGCTATCAGATTTTAATTCTACATTCATTAAAATGCAGAATAACCTTTCAGCAGTAAGTATTCATGTCTCTCTGTCCATCATTATGAAAATTATATTTACTTGTTCACAGAACCAGCACTAAGAGTTATGGGTTCCCAAATGTAAAACTAATATGAAAGGATCATTTTGATTTTAAAATTGTTAGAATTCCCTTCCATACCTATGTCCTAGCCTGCTATATTGCTTTTTAATAATATTGCCTAACAATGGGGAATTATTCAATGCCAAGCTCAATCAGTGGCAAACTCATGTTGCCATTATGGTGTCATTTTGTTTCTATTATTAAGGTGCTTTTACCTCTTAAAATCAGAATTTATAGATACCCTCTTTTCTAAGATATAGAGACAAAATATAGATACAGAGACAAAATACTTGATACTAATATATAACATGTAATAATTCTCCTAGAGATTGAGACAAAATCCTTGATATTAATATATAACATGTATTAATCTCTCATTTTAGGAGAGAGAGTAGAAATTTCTAACTTCTAAAGACAGAATGTTAATGATAGAAGCTGACAACACTGTGATTTACTATGTATGTTTATATCATTTATGGGTCCAAGGACCATGGTAAAAGCAAATATCATTTGGATTTAAAGATGTAATATTACATATTTATATAATACAAAGGTCTTATTAACTCTGTGTTGTTATTAAATGTATTTTTATCCATACATAGATATTATGATACTGGTTTCACACAAAACATCTACCAAGTTAGAAGGTATTTCATATAATAGTGGTTTAGAAGTAGGAAAAGGGAGGAAAGGAGAAAACTGTTATTTTTTTAAAAACTAAACTTTCATTTTTACTTTTTTACAGATCAGGGTATTTAATAATTTCTAATAGAATAATTCTTGATATTTTAATAAAATATTGAACACAAGAGAATCTTATAACCAGAATTATAATGCTCAATTTATTTAATTAAAAACTTTTACCAAACACACATTAGCTCTGAACATTCAACACACTATTCTTGCTTTTTTACAATAAATAAATAAATATCTATCTACAAAGCAGTCCATGTCCAACATGCAAATTGTCTTTAAAAATAAAATCGCAGGTTTATCTAGTTCTGCGCCTCTGTATTAGTTGATTTCTATGTGATAGTTAATAAACATTTTTAAAAGCACTACTGCAAAAGTGGCTACTGTTTGGCAGATTAACAAGTATTCTCACAAACTTGCTATTGATTAATAATTACAATCAAAGCTATGCAGTTTAGTAGTAGTCTCTTTTTAAGCATGTTCAGATGAGTTAGAAATTCCTTTCAATGAAATTATGGAGCATGAAAATATCCCCAAATATTTGCAAATATAGGTTTCTGTGCACTGACTCTGATATTCTTTGAACTTCATCACTGGAATCTTCATCATCACTGTATCCCAAAGTGGCGTCACTGTCAGTATCTGAATAATCCATACGGAGAATTCACATGGACTCTTCTTGTTCTAAAGCAATTCTCTTGTGTCTCATGGCTGTGAGAGAACTCTATGGTTCATTGATATCTCAGGGGAACAAACAGAGTGTATGAGGCCAAAGCAGAACACAGTTGATGCAAAGTAGCTGTCAAGAGTAGGGGCTCTCTCTTTTCAGCTCTGGAGCAACCTGACTGCCATCAACAGAATCCCAGCACACTCCCAGTGCCAGCCTTCATGGAAACTGACACTACTCCAATTGCTTATGAGCTTACAGCCATCCAGGGGTCACAGCTCTTGACTCTCTGCCATGTGCAGCAGTTTAATGTCCCCAGTTTAGTTCACACAGTACAAAGCAAATTCTTTTCATCTCAAAATCAAAAGCAATCTTACTACAAGAGGTAGGATAATCAAAATTGATAGGACATGACAAACATCAAAGAGTCACATAAAATAAAATTATAGTATTGAATTAATTATGAACAAGAATTGTAGAGTTGGTGGTAAATCTGACTGTGCTATTTGAAATTGGATCCTGTAGCAGATTAGCGTGCTTCAAGAAAAAGTCGTATAAGGTCAATCACTAATTCCACTTTCCACTAAGTCCTGAAACTATTCCAACATGATTTATCCCCCAACACTGTAATAAAACCCATCATCTAAGTAAACAAGTAACTCACACATGCAAATAATTGTATACCTTCTAATCATGGTTGCACAGAGTGATCAACCAATAAATGTTAGCTATCATCATGCTCATGATCATTATCACTTTAGGACTCTCTGACATCTGGGAAGCCTGTGACCCTTTTTTATATACTTTGTCTCTAGTAATCCCCTTCCCTAAGTATCTATATAATAAATTAATCTCCCAATTCTTTTCTGACACCACCCTCTCAATTTGTTTTCTTGACATTTTGTCTCTAGTCCACTGATGATAGGTATTTTCCCAAAATTCTGTTTGAGCTTTCCTTTTCCTAGCCCTACCTTCTCTCACTGAGGAAAACTCACATAACACTATGATGTCAACTATTAGTTTTATATGAATGACCTGTAAGTCTTCATTTCTAACTTTTACCTCTCTCCTACTATACAATCCTTTCTGGAAGTCGCATTGTGACCTCTGATTCAGACATAACTCATTTTCTCCTAACCTCAACACTGTTTTCCTTGGGCTCCCTATCATGGTAAACAGCATCAGCAATACTGCATTCACCTAGGCTCAAAAGATTGGACTCACTTTTTACTCTTCCCCATCTCTCTTGCATATATTTGGTCATATTGGCTCTATCTCTGTCTTTCTCTAATATCCATACTTCCTTCACATTCCCACAGGCATGGCTCTACTGTGGGCCATCACCATCTCTGCCCTGGACCACCAATCTGGCCTCCTAAGTGATCCCCTCGCCTCTACTCTCTCTCTCTTCTAGTCCATATCTCACTCTACCATACATTTTCAAATGTAAATTGAGTCATGTCAACTCTTTGCCCAAGAACTTTTAAAGAAGACAAGAAAAGTTTCAATGTTTTCATTTATAGTTAGAGGTCCTCCAAGTATCTGATCTATAACTTTCTAGGCACTATGCTGATGACCCTCCACTGTGCTTGTGGCAGATAACTTTGTCCTCAAAATATGCCAGCTGTTAATTCTGTCCATGCCTATGCACATGCAGCTGACTCTTCTAAGAACCTTCTACTTCAGTTCATCCATAAAATCTCCATTATCCTTCAGCAGCATTTTTAAAGAATAAGAACAATTTTTACACTCAAGAAATATATCTACAAAGCTGTGTTTGGTGGCACGCACTTGTAATCCCAACTACCTGAAAAACTTAAGTGGGAGGATCACTTGAGCCCAGGAATTTGAGACCAGCCTGGGCAACATAGCAACACCCCACCTCTACAAAGAAAAAAAGCAAAAGAACTATTTCTGTATATTAACTACAAAAAGAACAAACAAAAAATAGGGGAAAATCAAAAATACCATAACACCATCTACCAGGAGCTAAGGTTAGCATCTTGGTGAATAGGCTTACGAACACTTTATTCTTCTCATCTTTTTTATTTATTAAATTAGAAATGCCACACTTATTATGAAGTACTCATATGTCTCATGAATATAATAATAATAAACCAGCAATTATTTTAACAAATATTTACCGAAGGCTAATATATTTTGAATACCTGACCTTGCAGTCTAGTGGGGACAGATATCAAATTAGTACACAAACACATGCAGTAGCCCTCTCCCACCCCACTAACAGCTCCCCTCACCATTATCCACAGTTTCACTCAGCTACTCTAGGTTTCAGATACCTACGTCAAATTCAGTCCAAAAATATTAAATGGAAAATTCCAGAAAGAAGTCGTACATTTTAAATTGCATGCCATTCTTAGTAGCTTAATTAAGTCTTACTCCATCCTGCTTCATCATACCCTGGACTTGAATCTTCCCTTTATCCAGTGTGTCCCTGCTGTAGATGTTCCCTACCCATTAGCCACTTAGTAGCCATCTCAGTTAGATCAACTGTCACGTCACTGTCCCAAAGTGCAAAAGCAGTGATGCTGGCAATTCTGATATGCCAAAGAGAAGCCTTCAAGTGCTTCCTTCGTGAAAGGTGAAAGTTCTTGACTTTATAAGAAAGAATAAAAGGTCATATGTTGAGATTGCTAAGATCTATGATAAAAACATATCTTCTGTCTGTGAAATTGTGAAGAAGGAATGTAAATCTGTGCTAGTTTTGCTGTTGCACTCAAACTGCAAAAGTTATGGCCATAGTACATGATAAGTGCTTAGTTAAGATAGAAAAGATAGTACTTTTGTGGGTGGAAGACACAAACAGAAAAGTGTTCCAGTTGACAGCAATTGGTTCCAGACTATCATCTGTTTCTGGTAACCACTGGAGGTTTTAGAAAGTATTTCCCGCAGGTAAGTGGGGACTACTCTAATGGAAACATTGATCAAATAGCATGCAATCAGGTAACTAATAGGGAGGATCTGGTTCAGCAACTAGGACAGACAACTTTTGTAAGGACATTAGAAACTAAGACTCAAAGGTGGAGTTGGAGTTCTCAAGATGAAGAGTCAGGAGAAATGTGCCTTAGGAAGCATGCACAGTCATGCACCACATAATGACATTTTGGTCAACAAACAGACGACATATATAACAATAGTCTCATGAAAGACTCCTGTCATCTAGTAATATCATAGCCCTAAACAAACCTACTGTGCTGCCAGTTGTATAAAAGTATAGGACATATGATTATGTACCTTGCATGGTACTTGATAATAAATGACTATGCTATCAGTTTAAGTATTTACTATACTATGCTTTTTACTGTCATTTTAGAGTAGTACTCCTACTTTTTTGTTTTTAAAAAAAGGCTTAATATAAAAGAGCCTCAGACTAGTCTTTCAGGAGGTATTCCAGAAGGCACTGTTATAGAAGATGACAGCTCCATGTGTGTTACCGCTCCGAAGACCTTCCAAGAGGACAAGATGTGGAGGTGGAAGACAGTGATATTGATGATCTCGACCCTGTGTAGACCTACACTACTGTGTTTGTGTCTTTTGTTTTAACAAAAAAGTTCAAAAAGTAAAAAATAAAATAAATTAGAAATAGAAAAAAGCTTATAGAATATGTAAAGAATAAAATATTTTTGTACAGCTAGCCAAATTGTGTTTTAGGAATTAATAGAAACAAATTAAAAAAATTATAATGTAAAAAGATTATAATAAGATAAAGTTAACTTACTATTGAAGAAAGAAAAATATTTTTATAAATTTCATGTAGCATAAGTATCCAGTGCTTATAGAGTCTACAACAGTGTACAGTAATATCCTAGGCCTTCACATTCATTCATCACTCACTGACTCACCCAGAAGAACTTCCAGTCCTACAAGCTTCATTCATGGTAAGTGCCCTATTTGGCTGCATCATTTTTTAAATTTCCTGCTATATTTTTGCTATGTCTTTTCTGTGTTTAGATACACAAATACCATTGTGTTACAATTGCCTGCAGTATTCAGTACAGTCACATGCTGTACAGGTTTCCAGCCTAGAAGTAACAGGCTACACCATCGAGCCTAGGTATATAGTAGGCTATACAACCTACATTTATATAAGTAGACTCTACAATGCTAGCGTAATGAAATTGCCTAAAGATGCATTTCTCAGAATGTGTCCCAATCCTTAAGTAACACATGATTGAACAACACATACAATAGCCTTGAAGTAGGAAAGAGGTTATTGTAACACAAACAAGGTTGACTTAAGAGATTGAGTAAAAGAAGGCAGAGACCATAGAAGACAGAGAAGAAACAGGGCCACATCATTCAGTGGCTGGAGGTAGTTCTCAGGATTTTTTTTTTAAAGGTTCACTAACTTTCTTTTCCCCTTTTCCTTTACCATATTAAATAAAATCTCTAAAGTTAGTTAGAGAGCTTAAACTCAAGTAGAGGAAACAGTTTGTAGTCATGATAGAATAAAGTTTTAAGAAAACTGGATTAATAATTTTGGAATACCTATACTGATGGCCTTTTCACATACTGAAGGAAATGTCACTTAATGTGTAAATGGGATGTAGTGTATAAATCCCATTTAATGTCTAAATCCTATTTATGCATTAAGGAATTCATATATTAAAGAACAATTTCTTCTAAATGGAAAATATAATCTCTGTCTTTAAGAATCCTATGATATAAAATAAAGGAGTAATTTAAAAAATGCATAAAAGTCAATGTATTATTAAGACTATATATCAACTCATGATAAGCATAGTCCTGAGTTTAAAGCAAATCCTCTTTCTGGAGTCTACCCAAGGCAGTGTGGTTTCTTACAATAAAATGGACTCGTGACATGACCTAAAAGAGAACAATTCTCTAGGCAGAAAAATTATAAGTGCTGTCCAAAAAGCACCTCCAAGGTTTATTCTTCCTGGTCATGTGAGTGGATATTTCCATTCATTATATTAATTCACTTCCTGAGAGACTGCATATCCTCTTCAATCTATATCACCGGAAAAACACAATAAGTAAATAGAGAATGAAGAAGTTGGAAAAATTCAATTTTCACAATTTTTTTCATTACTTCTGCTGGGTTGATTGTATAATGAATTTTTTATCTGACATACAGACTTCACTTTCTATGGCATACTTCAGTGACAATGAAAGCAGATGTTTATTAGATTAAGCCAAATAAAACTGCGTTTCTGCAGGTTAAAAACAGCCAAATATTGACAATTTTCTGTGGTTCAACCTAATACACAGAATCAATGAAAGAGAAAGGGAAGAAAAAGTAATTGCAGCAGGATATATATTGCTATTTTTTTCTGCTGTGTTTCCTTTGTTTCTTTGTGTTTCTTAGTGGAACTGAGATTCAGCAGTAACCTGTATGTCTTCCATATTCCACATTTGAATGAATTCATTCCCCTAAATGTTAAAACATGACTGATGGCTTTTGCTCCATCTAGTCATTACAAGTAATATTCTCTACATTCCATTATAGCTGGCATAAGATATTCTGAAGAATTCTGAATCCTAGTTTATTGTTACGGTACAAATGATATTTACTCTGTGCTTTTGCTTCAAATATTAAACTCTTTGGTAAAGCCTTACAAATTTAAAGAATGTCACCCGAGGGAGAATTTACAGATAGAAGGATGAGCTTATTATTCTCTGCTATTATTTTATTAGTAGATTCCTCTTATATCTATCCTTCTTCTCTGAGCCATATTTCATAAAATAATAGAATTAACATAAATCTTATGGTTTTCAGATATAGATATATGTAATTTTGAATGGTAATAGGTGAAAGATAAGCTTGGATTTGAGTAGAATATATAAATAGAATAATTATTCAATAGGTGTGTTATGGTTTGAATGTATTCCTAAAAGTTTATGTGTTGGAAGCTTAATCCCCAATGCAACAGTGTCAAGAATAGAGACCATTAGGAGGTAATAAGGTCAGAAGGGCTGTGCCTTTATGAACGGATCCATGTCATTATCTCAGGAGTGAGTATGCTATGGAAAGAGTGACTCTGTAATAAAAGTGGGTTTGACTCTTGCAGAGTGGCCCTCCTGAACTGTCTTGCACATGGGCCTGTGCTTTCTTGCCCATCCATGTTTTGCCCTCCACCATGGAATGATGCATCAAGAAGACACTCACCAGATGTGAGCCCTTCAGCCTTGGACGTCCTAGTGTACCGAAGTGTAACGAGTTAATTTCTGTTCTTCACAAATTCCCCAATTTCAGGTATTCTATTATAGCTGCACAAAATAGCTTAAGACAGGAAACTGGTACCAAGAAGTTGGGCTGTTGCTAAAACAAATATCTGAAAATGTGGAATCAGCTTTGGAATGAAGTAATGAATAAAGGCTAAAAGAATTTCAAGCAGCAGCTGAGGAAAAAAAATCTAGATTGCTGTGAACAGAGCACTAGGGAAATTCTGGTGGGGGCTCAGAAGACAGGAGCTGTAAAGAGGGACTAAATCTTCTTAGAGATTACTTAATTGGTCGTAATTAAAATGTTGGTAGGAATATGGACAGTAAAGGCAATTCTGATGAAGTTTCAGATGGAAATGAGGAATAGGGTATTGGAAACTGGAGTAGAGGCCAGCTTTATTATAAAGTGGCAAAGAACCTGGCTGAATTGTGTCCATGCCTTATGGCTTTGTTAAAGTTGAAATTTAAGAATGATGAACTAAAATATCTGACAGAAGAAATATCTAAGCAGCAAAGCATTCAAGATGTTATATGACCTCTTTTAGCTACTTACAGTAAAATTAGAGAGAAGAGAAATGATTTTAAGATGGAACTAATAATTAAAACAGAAGTAGAACGGAAAGATTTGGAAAACTCTCAGGCTGGCCATGTAAACAACAATAAGGCATGCTTGGGAGAGAATACTAATGGTGTGGCCAAGCACCTGTTTACTAAAAATAGTAATATGGATGGAAGGAAGTCAGATCCTCTTCATCAAGAATATGGGATGAAGACTGCCTAGGCATTTCAGATACGTTTAAGGCTGCCCCTCTAATCACAGGCCCAGAGCAGGACCTTCAAGTCAAAGTTTCCAGAGAGATGCCCTAAAGGCCTCAGGATTTGCTGAGCTTACTGTAACACAATAAGCTCAGGTGTAGGACCCTTCTGTTTCTTCATTCTAATGCAGCACTCCTGGGCCACCCCAGGAGTAATTATGGCTCAAGTGGGTCCAGGTGTAGCTTGGGCTGCTTGGTCTGCCACTTTGGAGGGCAAAAGCAGTGGGCCTTGGCAGTGTCCACACATAACTAACTCTGAAAGTGCACACAGTTTCCAAGCTGTGGAGCCATGGTAGCCTCCACCAAGATTTCACAAGATGTCATGGACAGCCTGGGGCCCAGGCAGAAACTTGTCACAAAGGCAGAATCACCACAGAGAGGCACTACTAGGGCAATGCCTAGCAGAGCCAAAGGAGTGGGGCTGCATCTGACACCATAACTGTAGAGCTGCCAGCGTGCAACAGAAGCCTAGGAAAGTTTCAGGCACAGACTCACTGGGTGACTAAAGCCAGCAAAGCCACAGGGGTGGGGCTGCCTGAGGCCTTGGGAGCCCAACTCCTGTCCCACTGTGCACAGAAGATGGAACATGGGGTCAAAGGCATTCAAAGAAGACTATTCTGAAGGTTTAATGTTGTTTGCCCTATTCGGTTTTGAACTTCCTTGGCACCCGTTATCCCTTTCTTCTTGCCTATTTCTCCCTTTTGGAATGAAAACATCTATGTTATGCCTGCCCCACCATTGTATTTTGGAGGTAGATAACCTGTTTTGATCTCACAGACACAGCTGGAGGGAATTTGCCTGAATATGAATCGTGCCTTGAGTCTTACACATAACTGATTTAGATGAGGCTTGGAATTTGGACTTTTGAGTTGATGCTGAACTAGTTAAAACTCTGGGGGGTATTGGGATGGAATTAATGTATTTTGGATGTGAGAAGGATGTTAAATTTGGAGAGACAGGGGAAGAATTTGATGGTCTGAATGTATCCCCCAAAGTTCATGTGTTGGCAACTTAATCCCCAGTGCAACAGTACTGAGTGGTGGGATCTTTAAGCGGTGATTTGGTCATGAGAGTTCTGCCCTCAATGAATGAATTAGTGTCCTTATCGAGGGAGTGAGTTTGTCACTGCCAGAGTGAGTTTGTTATAAAAGCAAGTTCAGTGCACTGTCTCTCTGTCTCTCTCTCTCTCTGTTTCTCTCTGTCTCTCTCTTTGTTTCTCTCACTGTCTCTGTCTCTGTCTCTTTCTCTCTCTGGGTGTGTCTCTCTCTCTCTGACTCTCTGTCTCTCTCTCTTTCTCTGTCTCTCTCTCTGTGTTTCTGTCTCTCTCCGTCTCTGTCTGTCTCTCTTTCTGTCTCTGTCTCTCTCTCTCTGTCTGTCTCCCTCTCTCTGTGTGTATGTGTGTCTCTCCCGTGCTTGTGTTCTCTTCCCATTCCACCTTCTGCCTTCTGCCATTGGATGACACAGCAAGAAGGCTCTTCAAAGATATGGGCCCACAACCTTAGACTTTTAAACTTCCAACTGTAAAAAATAAGTTTCTGTTCTTCATAAATTACCCAGTCTGCAGCATTCACTTATAGTAGCACAAAACAGATCAAGACAGGACAAGACAGGATGTGTCATGGGTTATGAATATTTCAGAGAATAAAGTAATGCATTAGTCTTTTCCTTTATTTTTCTTGGTATTCTTCATTCACAGGGCTGAAAAATATTTATTCACTTTTTTCCTATGCCTCCACTTAAGTAGAGTAAGAGGAGGCATACTGAATGACTGGATTGATACACTAGTAAACTTCAACTCATACACATTTGAAATAAATGTTAAGCTGCATGGTCACATATTTGCAAGGATTTTTACCTAAAATAAAACTGGACTGTGTTCTCTCTTATCAGAATTCTTGGCAATGTGTCAGGAAAGTGTCTCCTTTTTATTATTCTACTGCCAACTTTGCATGTGACTTTGAGAAAATGACCCATTCTCCATTTCATTTCTTTCATATGTGAAATGGTGATCAAAATCACTGCCCTATTCTACTCAGTAATTTGTTAAGATTTTATAAATGTCGATACTTTTTAAAAGTTATAATTGCCATAGTCTTCAATGCTCTTAAGATGATTCATCTTGAATCCAAGGATATTTCTTTAGATAGAAAAGTAATTATAAGCCTCTAATTCTGGTCTACTATCTGAAAATGTAAGTGGTATATCATGGAATATGTAGATTTTCATAGTAATATTTTATATAGGTGACTAAAATGTATTTTCACATAGAAATCAAACATGATCACTTGAAATAAGAGATTCTCACAACAAAAAGTCAAGGAAATATAATAAATATGCATAAAACCATATAGTGTAAATGAAAATTAAAACCGAGATTTCAAGATGTTCTTTTAAAGAAGAGAAATATCGAAAATTGTAATACAAAGTTAAATTGGAAAAACAATTTTTGGTACATGTTTATCACATATTTCCTATTTTACCTTAATTGAATAAGGATGATAAATCATTCTACTACAAGGACACATGCACACGAATGTTCATTGCAGCACTGTTTACAATAGCAAAGACCTGGAACCAACCCAAATGCCCATCAATGATAGACTGGACAGGGAAAATGTGGCACATATACACCATGGAATATTATGCAGCCATCAAAAACGATGAGTTTGTGTCCTTTGTAGGGACATGGATGAACCTGGAAACCATCATTCTCAGCAAACTGACACAAGAAAAGAAAATCAAACACTGCATATTCTCACTCATAGGTGGGTGTTGAACAATGAGAACACATGGACACAGGGAGGGCAGCATCACACACTGGGGTCTGTAGGGGGGAAATAGGGGAGGGACAGAGGGGGATGGGGAGTTGGGGAGAGACAGCATGGGGAGAAATGCCAGATATAGGTGATGGGGAGGAAGATAGCAAACCACACTGCCACGTGTGTACCTATGCAACAATCTTGCATGTTCTTCACATGTACCCCAAAACCTAAAATGCAATTAAAAATAAATAAATAAATAAATAAAAAGAGCTAGCTCACTAAACAAAAACTTTTAGTGACTTCATAATTTAGTGCATCTACCATGGTATAATTTTACCCACACTGAAGATTAACTGTGGCTTGAAAACTAACAGAGGAAACAACTGTAAAGGAAAGAAACGCATATCCAATTCAAATGAAAAGTACTAAAAGTCAATCTTCTGTATCCAGTCAAAATTTAAATAGCATTGATTTAGAAAAAAAAGGAAACATGGCATTTGATTCATTAAATGTATCTATTTTTACCAAAAATTATGACATATTAAACGTGGCTTACCTGCTCAGCACCTATGATAGAGATATGCTGTATAAGTATTTTAAAGGTCTTAAAATACTGTATATATACATAAACAAATATACGTACATTAAAATGCTCCTAAATATTTCTCTATATAGATATATATGCATTAAAAGTTTCCTTAAGTATGTATAGCTTAAATATCGAAATATCAAAAAGCCAATTTATTTGATACTTAAAGAGTTTCTGTAAGGTGATAATAAGATAAAGAAGAATACCTCAATTAAAAAATAAGCAAAAGACATGAATAGTCAGTTCACAGACAAGGAAAGAGAAATGTCCTTTAAACATCAGAAAAGATGCACTATCTCACACACAGCAAGACAAATGCAAAAGGATGTGAAAACGATGCTGGTAAAAATACAATCTAGTATAACTTTTGTAGAGATAATTCAGCATAATTTATTTAAATATTTTCTTGTAGTTTTTGATCCTATATATGTACTTATACTTTTGGGAAATGATATTAAAAGCATACTACTACAGCATCATGTATAGGAAGACTGGAAATAACCTAAATACCCATCAAGGCAGTATTGATTAAATACACTTTTTGTACAATAATAAAAAGAAATATTTTAAAACCATTAAAATAACTTAAAAACTCCTATTTGTATATGCTCTCCTATCTTAAATGAAAAGGCCATGGTATAGAAGCATGTGTATGTATTTTATCATTTGTGTAAAATATATATGCACACACACAAATTAGCATATAGTAAAATGCATGGTATTTTTCTGGATGCATCAGAAAAAATAATTCAGGGAAGAAAATGTGTGATTAAAGGACAGAGGAAGAAGGGACAATTAATCTTGTAGCTTTTAAATTTTATATTATACATTTGAATTACATGTATGAAATAAATATTCTATTTTTTTAAAGTTATATGAAATAATAGAAATTAACTCTTACAATTCTGAGTAGAGGGGCTGCTGAGGTCTTACTCTTTTTGACGGGCTGTGTGGTTATTGGCTGCTATTCATTTTTGGGCCATCCCTCAAACCTCACACCAGAACCATCCCCACCTGTCAGGTCTAGAGGTAATTTGTGCTGGCCTAGTCTAATCACACTGAAGAGATACCAGTTTAGCAGGTAGGTCAAGTAAAACATGTTTGTCACAGCATCCTCCAGTGTCACTTACAGCATTGCCTTTTGCCCCAGTTTCTTTGGCAGCAATCATAGGAACTGGAGGACAAACTAAAGAAGGTATTTTTTCAGCAGGGACATCTTAACACCCTTCATAACTTTTAGAGTGGCATTTTGGATCTCTTAAAACATTAAGCTACCAATTGTACACACACACACACACACACGTATTTCACATAGATATCCATGCATATATAATAATTATTATATTCAGTCTCACTTTGAGATTCTCTAATATTTCCACTAGTAACTGGGGAATGTATTTTCTCTTCATAATGATTTTTTTTCAGAATTTAATCACATAAGGTGCATTCACCACTACATTAACTCACAGGGTATCTTCACAATGAGAGAGTAGAACATAGTGGTTAGAAAAGCAGGCTGAAGAATTATTCTATATTGGTTAAAATACCAAATGTGCCACTAATCAGCTGTGTGACCTACGGTCAGATACCTAAGTTCTCTGCTTATCAATTTTCTTATTTAAAAAATGAGAGAAATAATGATATTTGACAGTGCTAATTATGTGAAGAATAAGCAAGTAAATATATGAAAATAACCTGGATCACTGACTGACATACTGAAGCCCTCAATAAACATTAGACAGTATTATTATTTCATTATTATTAAATCATGTCTAATCCCAAAAGACTCTTGTTCATTCTTGTTTGCTGTTGATAAACCATCATGAGTGTCACACTGCTTCTATTAATCTGGAAAGTTCCTCAAGGATTAACAGTTATTTATTCACAGTGAGTAAGGCCCTCCATTGTTAATGCAAAAACATGCTTTTGAAGGGCAAGGAAGGATTTCAGATCACATTGCTGAAATTTTCTAATATGGCTTAATCTCTAGTCTGAAACCTACAGAAAATAATGAAAACTATTTCTTGCTATAATACATAATAGAATAACATCAGTTCATTTATTCATGAAATGGAGTAGGGTTGCTAGATTTAGCAAATAAAAATACAGGGCATGCAATTTAATTTGAATTTCAGATAAATAATGAGTACTGTTTTTTAGTGTGTGTTCTATGTAATAACAATAAAAACATATTCATTGTTTATCTGTGTTAATTTAAATTCTGCCTTAAGCTACCTTCATATGTAATGAACTGTAACCTAACTTAATATGGAAACAAACTTCATTTTAACTGAAAGTACATTTTTTTTTTTTTTTTTTTTTTTTTTTTCGGTGTTTTTTTTTTTTTTTTTTTTTTTTTTTTTTTTTGAGACGGAGTTTCGCTCTTGTTGCCCAGGCTGGAGTGCAATGGCGCAATCTCGGCTCACCGCAACCTCCGCCTCCTGGGTTCAGGCAATTCTCCTGCCTCAGCCTCCTGAGTAGCTGGGATTACAGGCACGCGCCACCATGCCCAGCTAATTTTTTGTATTTTTAGTAGAGATGGGGTTTCACCATGTTGACCAGGATGGTCTCGATCTCTTGACCTCGTGAACCACCCGCCTCGGCCTCCCAAAGTGCTGGGATTACAGGTGTGAGCCACCGTGCCCAGCCCTGAAAGTACATTTTTATAACTAGTAGCCAAATCTCAGCCAATTATAGCAGCTAACCTTTCAGCCAATCACAGGCTGCAAACTGTCAAAACACGTCCCAATAAGGAAAAGACAGTGCCATAACCAATCGGGTTATTTTTGCATGGCACTTCTTTTGTTCCGTCTATAAGTACTTCCTGTCTATATTGCTGAATGGAGCTCTCCAAGACTTTACTGGTTCAGGGCACTGCCTGATCATTTCCTTGCTCAAATAAAGTCTGCTAAATTTAATTTGTCTAAAGCTTTTCTTTGAATATCTAAAATTCAAATTTAACCAGGTATCCTGTATTTTACCAGGCAAACCTAAAATTAAGTTTCTGAATATAGACCCTGAGCCAGATACTCAAAGTTGCTGGGTATACAGAAGTGTAAAGGACAAAGTCATTGCCCTCAAAGAGTTTAGTAAGTAACATGGTTTTTAACAATTATAATGCAGTGTGATCAGAGTAGGCTAAGAGTGTGAGCAAAGTTACAACAAATCGCATGGGAATATCCCAACCCTGACCATGAGATGGTGTAAGGAAGGGGAATGGGTTGATAGTGGATCAGTGAAAGCCATGGGAAGACGCAATGCATTAGATAAGAACTGATGTGCATGTAGAAATTAGTCAACAGAGAAAGTGAGATGGTCACGTCACCAGGAACAGCCTGTGAAATAAATTGAAACAATACTGTGTATAGGGAATAGCAGGAAATTTATAATAGCTGAACCTCTAGGGCCAAATAGGCAAGGAGAGAGAAACAAGGCTAGTACTTTTGGAACAGAAAAAAATCTAAATGGTTTTTATATTAACTACACAAATGTTCTTTAAATATTCAGCAAATTGCTTTAACACATTGTTAAACCTAAGTAAACTCTCTAGAAGGGAGGAAAAATAAATTTTATGAAAACAGGATTAACAGGAGACAATGTGTAGCCAATGTTGTTTAGGTCTATTATTTTGTTTTCTTTTTTTGTCCTTAAAGACTAAAGTGAATTGCTAGAGAAATCCCTAAATCCTTCTTAGATAATTGTAGAAAAGCAAACTATTTAGATAAAGTTAATAGTAACAATATTAGTATTACCAACACGTCTTTCTTCCCTACCACCCCAATTGCTTTCATCATTTCTTCTATTCAGTACACCCATGATATTTCATGTGCATGACAGTAATGGACAGATGTAGGACATTTAGAAAACTTCTTTCATTGTCTTTTATGTTGTAGATCCTACACTACTGACTGTGCATCTGCCTTCTATTTCCTCTACCATGCTCCATTCACAGCCATTTCTCTATGAATGCTGAGGTGCTGGTGCACCAACTATTCCCATTACTATCATTAAATAATACATAATTGAGCACCTACTCTACTGGGAGCACTGGGAAGGCAGGTAGTAAGAGCCATGAATTGTTACTTTAAATTTATAACTCATAATCAGGAAGCATGCATGGCAGCAGAATAGGGTCATTTTGAAAATCTCTGGCGCAATTGAGTAAAAGTTTTAGCTTCATTGATAATTGGAAAAACCAACAATGATTGTACACTTCTCTTTGCCAGATATTTGCTGCTTAAAGGTGAAACTCTTAATTATACAATCATAGAGGGTCAGCAAATTATGCCCCTGAGCCCAAATTGGCCTGTTTGTATAAAGTTGTCAAATTATAAATGATTTTTATATTTTTAAAGGATTGTTTGAAAGGAAAAAACAAAAACAAAAAGAACCAAAATATGTGAGAAACCATAAGTGATATGTAAAGTCTAGAATCTCTACTGTCTCTTGACAGAAAAGTTTGCCTCTCCATGAATAGATGGAGAAACTGAAGCTCAAAGAGATTCAAGGACCTGGCAGGTGTCATACAGCTAAAAAGTGGTAGATTTGGTTTTAACCTACATTTATTTGTTCCCAACATCCATGTAACTTCCACTAATCATGCTGTCGCCCCAACCTTAGCCATATCTGTCTGTGATATTTCTGAGGCCATGATCAAAGGGTGTTGTTCTAGAGGTCGCATTTGACTTCACCACCTAAACTGCGCAAAAACATAGACATAAACTAACATTTACCTAACCCCAACTCTATTATTATGCAAAAAACACTCCTCTACCGCTCCCTTCTATTCTTGTGACTTTATGCTTCTGTATCCAAGGAAAGACAATCTAATCAAGCCCAAGTACTTAATTAATGTTTTCTCAGCAGTAACAAAAATAAAATCTACACTAAAGCTAATTAGTGATTTAACAATAACTTCTGCAGACTCTAAACTACATTCATGGTGGCTCACAAGACAATGCTCAATAGATACAATTTGCAGTTTAATAAAACATCATACCATTTGATAGATTTTTAAAAAATCACATAGCATCTAACCTGCTAATTAATGTCTTAAACACTTAATAATCTTAATTAAGGTACCTAGTGGTTCTAATTATGTGCAGCTATAGCATGAGGCTTACAATGATCATTTGCCATCTTCACTTTTAATCATAAAATTGAGAAATCTCATATTAGTACCAGACAGTCATAGCTGTCTAGCATTTTGACTTGTAGAGCCAGGCAGTAAGTCATATCACTTCATCAGATTTCTGCTGCACTATTTTCTTCAATCTGCCCCAAGATTGTGGGCTGACATTCTTTACAAAAAAAGCAACCAAATCTGCCTTCCTAATTCAAAATTCATTTGAAAATCAGATATTTTCTTTCTGTCACCCTCCTTCTTTGCCTCCCTCCCTTCTGTTCTTTTTTTACCCATCCATCCATCCATCCATTCATCCATCCATCCATCCATCCATCCATCTATTTACTGTGTCTAAAATGTGTAAGAAGCCATGTTAAGCACTAAGACAGATATAATGATACATAATGAATTATTTTTACTCTCAAGAAATTTATAATTTAATAAAAGCAATGTTAGAGGTTAGCAACAAACTTTTATTTCATGATAATGATAGATTAGCAACTATGCAAATTTTATTAAACAGCAAGTAATATGTATTGTGATCGCCCTGTGCCAATTTCTGTAATAGGTATTTGCACATTCGAACTCTGAATCTTCAAAACAAACCTGAGATTTAGTGACTATTATACTTTCTCACTTTGACAGATGAAGAAGCTTCAGTAAATAGAGGTTAAGCAATTTCCCCAAGGCCATGAAGCTGATGAGTGGCGCACAGCATAGATGCAAATTCAGGTAATCTGACTCGTGGTACCAAAAATTATACTTCTTGTAGCGTATATTATCATATTTTATCCTCACAACAATCCTATGACGATAGATTTTAGTGTTTTCTTGGATGACCATAGTCATAATTTTGTAAGAATGTTTCTTGTACTCCAAACTTATTCAGATGAGCCTTTGATAATCTTATTCTTTGCCAGTAGGCTCTTATGCTCACAGCTGCTTAGAGGTAAATGGCACTGACCAAGCTGGCCAATCAAATTCTGTTTAGGGATAACTGGGAATGAGGGACACTTGTACTTAAGGACAAGTCAAAACCTGAGCGCTTTGGCTGAAAAATTCTACCACAGGAATAGAAAAAGCAGAGGATATCTGGTCTGGAGAAAGAATGGGAGATGTTAACAGAAAAGCTGAGATGAGATAAAGAACCCTATGTGTTTTGAATGTATTTATTGGTGCTTATTATAACTTTTGAGAGGTTCAAGATACCTTATGAACGTTGGGCCCATAAAATACCTCATTACCCATCTAATATGGTCCCTTTAGGAGTCACACTAGATTGAATTGGGCTTTGTTATTTACCATCAAAGTATAACTATTACATATATGCTACAGATTCCTATCCCCACTTTTCACTTGGAGAAAATTGAACCTGCAGAAGCTTATGTAAGAATCACAAAATAATTGTAATACAAGAGAAAAGTTTCAAATTCCACAAGCTAAGTATTTATTAAGGGATCTGGAAAGAACATAAACTGCATTCAGGTAGAAACCTAAGGAATGAATATGTAAAAAAGGAGATATTTACCAGACTTGAAAATATTGATAGAATCTGTTTGTAGTAAAAGAAGGAAGATTATTCTAAATAGTTGGGGCAACCTGAGTGATGGTGTACACTTGAGAGGTTCACTTTCACTGGAATCAGGTTGGCTTGAGGGCATACGGAAGACTCAAGTCAGAAAGATAGTCTAGGGTCAGGCTGCAGCAGGCAGAGAATAGTAGGCTGTGACATTAGGACATTTTAATCCTTTATTTAAAGACATGCACTATCATAAGCTTTAAAAAAAATCCCTCTGGTAGTGTCAAGCAGTATGTGAGAAGGAGAAACATACGGGAAGAGCACTTAGGAGTTCAATGAGACAATAAACAGAGCCCCAAAAAAGTAATTCCTTGTTTCATGATGTCTTCACTAAGCAGGTAAATGGTCTGCCTCAGGAGAATGTCCCACCAACAACCCTCCCCAAAAGATATAAGCAGTGAACTCAAATAATATTGCACTAAGTGTCTCCAGGAAATCTCAGCATGGAAGCATTTCACCTTGATCCCCTAGAACAAACTATTTATATCTACAGAAAGTCTAAAATTAGATAGGATTAAAACATTCTCGTTGACATACACAATCAAGATCATATGTCACATTCTAACAATCCGAATTATATTTAAATTATCCATTAGTGTCGAAGCAATAGAATGGTTAAAACACTAATAGCTATTGATATTTGCTAAGATATTTTAATAAGAATACAGAAACATCACAATATATACTACCTTTTGTTACCTACAAATCCTATAACACTGAGTAAGAATGTCAACAAAGGCTGTCATTACATTTCTAAGGGAGCAAAATTGTTAAAACGAAGTGCTGGTATAATAGCCGGCATTTTTGTGTATTTAGTATGTGCTAGGCACTGTGCCACGTGCTCTACATAGACTGTTTAAAGATGTATGTGAAATTGCTTCTCCAAAATACTTTCTCTACCACTTTTTTCCACTTTCATCTGCAACTTTCTATCTTTCGTGATGGAAAGCGTGTGGGCAGAGGACTTCAACATACTCTTTATGGATCCTTTTTGTTGAGTAAGATAAATAAGTTATTTGATCTCACTTTGCCCAGATTTGCTTATCCGTAAAAATGGGACTATAATGTCTACATTGCAGGGTGATAAGATTCAATGAGATAATCAAAATGAAGACCTCTGGGAAAACTCTGGTACTTGGCATTAGTGAACATTCTCGGCCATGCTTAGTTAGGTACTTTCTCAGTCTAACGGATATACATTTTTACTTGGGCACCTTCCTTTCTTAGGAATTTTCCCTTCCTAAGAGGATGGCAATTCTACTTACCCCTAGAACATGCAGTTCTGCACACTAGTCACACAAAGTAGCAACACGGCAGCTATGATGGACAAATGATTGTAAAGTGGTACCAACTATGTGAATAATCTATTGAGCAATCAAGCTGTTTGTGCTTTACAGATGGTTGGATGCAACCAAACACTTCTTTCTTTGCACTGTTTGCTAGGAAGCATAGCTCTAAACCATAGCTCAGTTCTAAAAAGCAAACTGGACCTCCCAGAAAAGAGGGTGGTATTGCTCTCATTCTCTTTTCCTATCTTCCCTCCCTGCCTCTGCACAATATACCTCAATTTCTCGCACATTTTTCCTAGAGTATGGGTCTTTCTTCTTCCCTCCCTCCGTCTTTCGAAAAACAAGACACAAAAAAATGTGTGATGAGCATATTCTCAATAGATTACATAAAGATCTGCATGGGCATCCTCAACCTAGAATCAGGTTTTCTAGACTGTTGAGTGGCACCTTCCCAATGAACACGTGGTGCATCATGACCATGATCTTTGCACTGTCACAGTTGCTTTACAATGCCAAGCCTCACAGCTTGGGCATTGAGAAGTGCGAAGTGGTGGGGTACAGGACATGGGCAGGGAAGACAAGAACCACCATCCAAGTCAACTGAAGCTCATTGGCACTGCCGTATATGACCTATAAAAGGCAGTGATATTATTATTGTTGTTTTTATTGTTTTCAACACATAAAGTCATTTTGGACACGATACCATTTTTTTTTTTTTTTTTTTGAGATGGAATCTCACTCTTTCACCAAGGCTGAAGTGCAGTGGCACAATATCAACTCACTGAAACCGCCGCCTCCTGAGTTCAAGCAATTCTTCTGCCTCAGACTCCTGAGTAGCTGAGACTACATGCATGTACCACCACGTCCAGCTACTTTTTTTGTATTTTTAGCAGAGAAATGTTTTTACCATGTTGGCCAGGCTGGTCTTGAACTCCTGACCTCAGGTGATCTGTCTGCCTCGGCCTCCCAAAGTGTTGGGATTACAAGCGGGAGCCACTGTCCCTGGCCAGACCTTTTATATCTAAATAAATGGTTGGTATTTATTAATTTGTTTTCTTTGACCAGTCAAAAGAAGTCAAACCCTGTATTTTCCTAACCAAGAAAATAAGCAGGGAGAAATAAGCTGGTTTTACCCCTTTGATTTAATATGGACCTTCCAGAAGCTGCATGGGTTCTTTTAGAAAAATGGTGAATTAGAGGGGAAAAATATATCCAAATTTTATGTTTCAGAAAATAATGTGGTTTCTAGAATCTGTCTAGTATATTTCTACATTACATTCTTGGTTATATTCCTAGCCACTTCCCCTCTGAGACCTGTGATAACTTTCACAGTATAAGGTGGTGCCAAGAAATACTTGTTGAAATTATCTTTGTTCCTCCAAGTCAATAAAAATTCTACTTTAGATATCTATAGCATCATTGCAATAGCTACCTAACAAACAAGAGGAAAATTTTGTTGATAGATTATGCACATTTTCAAAAGACAGTTTTTTTGTAACAGACTATAAGCTGTAGAATGAACCAGCATTAGTTTTCTTTTTGTTTCTTTACTTAGAACAATTTAGTGAAAACATCATAAGAGGAATAAACTAGGTGTTCTTTTCTTGATTATTTACAGTATACTAAAAGAGAAATGAGAGGCCACATTTTATATGACACAGCAAAATGTAATTCACTTGGGCAGTGATGTTTGGACTAACTCCTAAGAAAGCCACGCTTAGGTATCTTTGACAGGTCATTGTTTGAATATGAAACAAGAGCAGGGGTGTTACCCTGTCATCATGGTGTATATCAGTGGAAGCCAAGCCGAGTTCCCTGAAAAAAACATGTAGACATAAAAGAGTTTCTCACAAGGTTATTTCACTAGTTATCATACAGATTAGAAGCCATCACTTCTGGCATACCTATGACAGCCTTGGTATATTTCACTGTGTAATAGACATTTTAACATCTTACATCCCTTTAAGAGTTTAAAGAGAGAAGGATGAAACACAAGTGGGAACACATACAGGATTGGGAAAAACTGGAGTCAATATTTGTGTTCCTCTCCACAACAGTTCTGAGATATCAGGCTGTCATTTAACCTCTCGGAGTTTTCATATTTCTTTGTGAAATTAGGATAATACATATTTAAATATTTACCCAATGTCTGTGTGTGTGCCTGTGTGTATATAATTTGAAAATAAACAGAAAGATTCTAAAATAATCCCTAGAAATCAAACATGTCATATTGTATATATTCAGTTATTTCATGACACATTTTACCATGTTGACACAGGCTAGGTGATTATGCCAGCTATATTCTATTTCACAAAGCTAATCATACCTTCTATTTCATTTATTGACTCCAAACTGTAATTAAAGCAGTAAATAGCAGAACTTTTGGACTGAAAAATAATACTAAAAGGCAACTTTGGAGAGGTACACATTAGTGATGAAAATCCATGGTCCATAGACACATAAAGACCTTAAGCTTAATTACCTTAAATAATAACTCGTGAAAACATTGTCATTTTGTTAGTTAAGCTGTTGCTTCTTTTAGGATTTTTAAAATCTATTTAGGGCATTGAGACATGAGAAAAAAGTGCAACATTTTTAAAGTTCAAGTGATTACAGAGATTATTCCAGAAGAAACATGTAATAATGTTATGCATATTATAAATATTTTGAGACATTGTGGAGGTAGAACAGTTTCCCAAATGACTCTCACTGCTCAGTAGGCTTTATGTAAAAATGTCATTCCTTAGACTCTCAGTCTCATTTAAGAATTTACAATATTTAAATTAACAATTTAGATTTTATTGTACATTTAGTTTCTTGACTGTTGTTTAGCAATTAAAATACAGCAGAACAGAGGATTATCATCTTTTCCCATGTTTTAGGTCTTTGTCTAAAATGTACTTCTTTCTCAAAAGAGGATAATGTACTTCTTTCTCAAAAGAGGATTTTTGAGGTAACCCTTCCATTGATTTAGCCAAGCTGAGAGGGTATTTCAACTTCTGGGTAACATCTTGTTCTGGTCATTCTATTGGTGGGGAAATGGCTATGCTTATGTTTCTACGATAAAATGTTCAGACACTGCTACTTAACTGAATCCTCTCTAGGCCCATGAGAACTCACTCACAGCCAGTCTCTCCCATGAAACTTGATCCACCTCTTCTGATTCTCACTGACTATGGAGGATCAGGACATCCCATGACATTTTAAGATAAAGCAAACCTTAACCACACACACATACATAAATGCGACAAGATTAGCTGTGCAAGTACTTTGTTACTAACCATAGCTAAAGGGTGCTTTTGAATCATTTATTTGAAAATATCTAGAAACTAGAATTGCTTGAAAATATTGCTATAATAAAGTCACTCTCATTATGTGTCATACAATTTCCTTTTTGAATTGAAAATAAATGGGAGAAGCAAGAAGGAACTAACAAGAACTCAACATTTATACTGCAGGTCTTAATGGTTCCCATGAGGAACATCTGTGATTTGTGCCACAGGAGGAAAATTCTATAAAGTGTTGGCCTAAAGACTAGGATTTAGAACTTTGCTTACATACTATGTGATGTTGCTCCCTATGGATTTAATATACATAAGTTACTGTTCTCACCAACTTGTGAGTTTCTGGAGGAAAAAGTGGCCAGATGTAACAAGTAAAAATACAGATTTTGGCTGGGCACGATGAGGGTGGATCACCTGAGGTCATGAGTTCAAGACAAGCCTGCCCAACATGGGAAAACCCATCTCTACTAAAAATACAAAAATTAGCCAGGCATGATGGCAGGTGCTTGTAATCCTAGCTACTCAGGAGGCTGAGGCAGGACAATTGCTTAAACCCTGGAGGTGGAAGTTGCAGTGGGCTGAGATCATACCACTACACTCCAGGCCTGGACAAGAAGAGAAAAATTTCATCTCAAAAAAAAAAAAAAAAAAGATTTTGCAAATATCACATAAGACATACTTACATTAACAAAACTGTTCACTGTTTATCTGAAACTAAAATTTAACTGAGTGTCTTGTATTCTATTTGGCAACGCTGGTCTAGAAACAAGTCATGCCGAATAGTTTTTGGTTTTGTTCCAATATCTACAACAGGTCCAATTCAGTGCTGGACACCTGGAGGGCCTTCATTAAATACTTATGAATTGACAGTTTAGAGACTGTTATTTCATTGCTATTTTTTAAAAAAGCATTCTGGATGGAGTTGGAGACTATGAGTCTAAGTGAATTAACTCAGGAATGTCAAATGAAATATTGCATGCTCTCACTTATAAGCGGGACCTAAGCTATGAGGATGAAAAGGCATAAGAAGGATACAGTAAACTTTGGCGACTGGGTGGGAAGGATGGGAGGGGAGTGGGGGATAAAAGACTATACAATGGGTACAGTGTACACTGCTTGGGTGATGGATGCACCAAAATCTCAGAAATCACCACTAAAGAACTTATCCATGTAACCAAAAACCACCTGTTTCCCAAAAAACTATTGAAATTAAAAAAAAAATAAGGCAGCATTGAAAAGAAAAAATTTTGGAGGCTAAAGAGTTGGGGGGAGGACAAGATCAGGAAAAATACCTAAATTGTGCTAAGCTTAATCCCTGGATGAGGAAATAATCTCTACAATAAACCCCTATGACACAAGTTTACCTGTGTAACAAACCTGTACTTGTACCCCCAAACTTAAAACTTAAAAAAAGTAAAAAGGTATTAACTTTTTTTTGTACTTTAGATTCTGGGGTACATGTGTAAATCATGTAAGACTGTTGCATAGGTACATTCATGGCAAGGTGGTTTGCTACCTTCATCCCCCCCATCACCTATACCTGACATTTTCCCCCATGTTATCCCTCCCCACCATCTCTCCCACTATCCTTCCCCTAACGCCCCTCAACGACCCCCAGTGTGTGATGTTCCCCTCTCTGTGTCCACATGTTCTCAATGTTCAACACCCGCCTATTAGTGAGAACATGTGGTGTTTGATATTCTGTTCTTGTGTCAGTTTGCTGAGAATAATAGTTTCCAGGTTCATCCATGTTCCTACAAAGGACACAAACTCATCATTTTTATAGCTGCATAGTATTCCACGGTGTATATGTGCCACATTTTCTTTGTCCAGTCTATCATTGATGGGCATTTGTGTTGGTTCCAGGTCTTTGCTATTGTAAACAGTGCCACGATGAACATGTGTATGCATGTCTCTTTATAATATAAAAATTTATAGTCCTTTGGGTATATACCCAGTAAAGGGATTGCTGGATCAAATGGAATTTCTATTACTAGGTCCTTGAGGAATCACCACAGTGTCTTCCACAATGGTTGAACTAATTTACATTCCCAACAACAGTGTAAAAGTGTTTCTATTTGTCCACATCCTCTCCAGCATCTGTAGTCTCCAGATTTTTTTAATGATCACCATTCTAACTGGCATGAGATGGTATCTCATTGTGGTTTTGATTTGCATTTCTCTAGTGACCAGTGACGATGAGCATTTTTTCATATGTTTGTCGGCCTCATATATGTCTTCTTTTGTAAAGTATCTGTTCGTATCCTTCGCCCACTTTTGGATGGTTTTTTTTTTTTTTTTTCATGTAAAGTAAATCCATTTTAGTTCTCTGTAGATTCTGGATATTAGCCCTTTGTCTGTTGGGTAGATTGCAAAAATTTTTCCCATTCTGTTGGTTCCCGGTTTACTCTAATGATTGTTTCTTTTGCTGTACAGAAGCTCTGAAGTTTAATTAGATCCCATTTGATATTTTGGCTTTTGTTGCCATTGCTTTTGGTGTTTTAGTCACGAAGTCCTTGCCCTGGCCTATGTCCTGGATGGTTTTGCCTACGTTTTCTTCTAGAGTTTTTATGGTGTTAAGTCTTATGTTTAAGTCCTTATTCCATCTGGAGTTAATTTTAGTGTAAGGTGTCAGCAAGGGACCCAGTTTCTGCTTTCCACACATTGCTAGCCAATTTTCCCAACACCATTTATTAAAGAGGGGATCCTTTCCCCATTGCTTTTGTCAGGTTTGTTGAAGATTAGTTGGTTGTAGATGTGTGGCGTTGCTCTGGGGGCCTTTAATCTGTTCCACTGGTTTATGTCTCTGTTTTGGAACCAGTACCATGTTGTTTTGATTACTGTTGACTTGTAGTGTAACTTGAAGTCTGGCAGCATGATGCTGCCAGCTTTGTTCTTTTTGCTTAGGATTGTCTTGGCTATGCAGGCTCCTTTTTGATTCGTTATGAAGTTTAAAGTGGGTTTTTCCAGTTCTGTGAAGAAAGTCATCGGTAGTTTGATGGGGATAGCATTAAATATATAAATTACTTTAGGCAGTATGGCCATTTTCACAATATTGATTCTTCCTAACCATGAGAATGGAATGTTTTTCCATCTGTTTGTATCCTCTCTTATTTTGTTGAGCAGTGGTTTGTAGTTCTCCTTGAAGAGGTCCTTTACCTCCTTTGTTAGTTGTATTCCTAGGTATTTTATTCTCCTTGTAGCAATTGTGAATGTGTGTTTGCTCCTGATTTGGCTCTCTGTTTGTCTGTTATTAGTGTATAGGAATGCTTGTGATTTCTGCACATTGATTTTGTATCCTGAGACGATGCAGAAATTGCTTATCAGTTTAAGGGGTTTTGGGCTGAGATGATGGGGTCTTCTAAATATACAAGCATGTCGTGTGCAAATAGACAATTTGACTTCCCCCTTTCCTAATTGAATACCCTTTATTTCTTTTTCTTTCCTGAATGCTCTAGCTAAAACTTCCAATACTATATTGAATAAGAGTGGTGAAAGAGGGCATCCTTGTCTAGTGCCAGATATCAAACGGAATGCTTCCTGTTTTGCCCATTCAGTCCGATATGGCAGTGGGTATGTCATAAATACCTTTTATTATTTTGTGATATGTTCCATTGATACCGAGTTTATTGAGAGTTAACATAAAGTGATGCTGAATTTTGTCGAAGGCCTTCTCTGCATCTATTGAGATAATAATGTGGTTTTTGTCTTTGGTTCCATTTATGTAGTGGATTATGTTTATAGACTTGCATATGTTGAAAATAAATAAAAGTGCTAGTTCACCTATCTGAAAGATTTCAAAGAGAAACTAAGGGGAGAGTTAGGGTTCCATTCTACACCCCTCTGCAGTCCCGCCTACGTGTTGCAAAGCCAAGGATAACTTAGTGACATGATGCCTTAATTCTACATGGCCCTTCAGGGTTATTATTGCTTCCTTAACACCAAGTAAGTTTCAAAGTAGGTCAAGTTCACCTCTTAACAACTTCTTGGAGATGTGTTTACAAAGAATCAACTGTAAAACACAAGTAATCCAGCAACCTAAAAACTATAACATGAAGTATTTTTACAGACATCATATAATTCCTGCTTCCTTCTGGAAGTGGAGACAATGTATACCCACATATGTGTTTCTTCCAGCTGATAATAAAGAAAAACAGTTGTCTCTTAATTTCACCAAACAATAAAGCAACCATCTACTTTGCATATATATTTGATGAGTTCTTCCTTTCAAGATTTTAAGAAACTATGAATGAGAAAAGCTTTCTTTTCAATGAGTCTTAAAACAGCATTTGAGTGGCCATTATTAGTTGTCCATTGTATTTAATGTCTAATTTTTAAAAATTATAATTAATACAGATCAAAAGAAAGTGAATACAATCTCTAGTCAAGTGAAATTAAAATATATTTATTTCCCCACATTCTTTAACAAAAGTAAAGAAAAATATTACACATTTGTGGTTGGATTGTGAAAAGCAAATGATTTACAAATGGGTAGGTAGAACCATTAAATTACAAAAAAGTTGATATGCCTTATTTTATCAGGTTATGTGCCACTGATAGGGTAGCATAAATTAATAGAGTAATTATTATGATAATGTGCCTTAGTTCATAATGAAATAGGATGTTTTCAATTCTTGACCTATGTCTTAAAGAAAGAAAATCTTTTAGGATTTTAGACTTGGAAAGAATATTTATATATTATTTAGTCAATCTCTTTGTACCATGTATGTATTCCCTCTTTTGAGGTAAAACTATGTGACAAATGGTCAAAAGTTTCTCAGCAGAGGTGGTCTTAGTAATGACTTTCTTTTTCTATCCTCCAGAGTGATAAAAAAAAATTCAGAACAATTTCAAGACCTCGGCATATGAAAACTGTTATTTCACCAGATGAAGGATAAAGTAATACTGAAAGATACTGGGTATGCAAATACCCAGATATCATCTTTCAGTGTAAGCATTGCATAGAAATAAAGCTGTATCAGTTTTTAAAGGCCCTAATGACTTCATTTTTATCTTATAATATAGTCTCTAACAATTAATTATTAAAGCATTCAGTAAGTTAAAAGCAATTTATCTATTACTTTATTGAAATCCATTTTGTGGCTAAAACGACATTCAGCACTAAGTCAAAATATTCCCATGTACATAAAATAAGAAGATTTACATGTTAAAATGTAAATATGAAATTATAGCTGTCATTTAATCATTTGGTAAGATAGGGCGGCTAAAAATCAGGACCTACATTTAATCTTAAATATCATTAATATTAAGCTAAAATAATTTATGGGCTATATATATGTATATTTAAAGTCATAATAGAAGAGAGCTCATATGGTCACAGAATTAAGGGCCTGTTTTAATTTCATTAATTTTCTTGACTGAGAAAATATTATATATCCTAATAGGATATATAAATCCAAAGATTTGCATCTTATTGACTTTACTGCTGACTTAAAACTAATGACCCCTGTGCTGTTATTTCATATAAAGAAAACAATGAGGCTTTCAAGCTTATTTAATCCTCCTTAATTAAAATTATTATTTCTCCTCAACAACATATATATACACTTTACCTCTGAACAACACAGGGGTTGGAGTGCCAATCCCCTGTGCAGTAGAAAATCCACATATATCTTTTGACTCCTCAACACTTAACTACTAAAGGCCTACTGTTGATGAGAAGCCTTAAGTATAGCAAAGTTATTAATGTATCTTGTGTATATTATATGTGTTACATACTGTATTCTTACAATAAAGTAAGCTACAGAAAAAAAATGCTGGTAAAATCATAAGGAAGAGAAAATATATTTTCTAATTCATTAAGTGAAAGTGGATCATTATAAAGGTCTTCATCCTCATCATCTTCACATTGATTAGGCTGAGGGGGAAGAAGGAGAGAGGCTGATCATGCAGAGCTAGAAGAGGCAGAAGATGTAGAAGAGGAGGCAGGAGAGGCAGGCGCAGTGTAACTTTACAGAAATACATTGTAATTTCTGTCTTTTTTGATTTTTCATTTACCTAAAAATGTTTCTATATGGCCACGGCCCCCAAACTTTTTGGCACCAGGGACATGTTTTGTGGAAGACAATTTTTCCATGAATGGGTCAGGGTCAGGGGTGTGGGGTTGGGGTTACATTCGAGATAAAACTGCTCACCTCAGATCATCAGGCATTAGATTCTCATAAGGAGCACACAGCCTAGATCCCTCACATGTACAGTTCATAATAGGATTCGTGCTCCTATAAGAATCTAATGCCATCTTTGATCTGACAGGAGGTGGAGGCAGTAATGCTCACTCACCTGCTGCTCACCTCCTGCTGTAAGGCCTGGTTCCTAACAGACCACAGACCAGTGCCAGTCCATGGTCCAAGGACTGGGAACCCCAGCTATATGGCACTACTTCTTTCACCATTTGCTTTTATGCCCATATCATAGAATGGTCTGTGTCATAAAATAAGTCAAAAGGAGTCTTTAGTAATTGGACTCTTCTGCCAGGTTGTCTAATGTTAACTTGTTTTTGGCACTGCTTCTATGTCTTCCTCATCATTTGACACTAGCTCCAAACCACTCATTTCCATCAAGTCATCTTCTGTTAATTTCTCTGGTGTGGTGTCTGTTAGCTCTTGAATTTCTCCAAGATCCGTATCTTGAAACCTTTTACCCCTCATCTTTTTTTTTTTTTTATTTGCCATATCCACAAACTCTTTCATGATTTTCACGATTAGCTCAGTCATAGATCCTATGAAGTCATGCACAACATCTAGACACAGTTTCCTTCAGCAGAAATTTATTCTTTTGGGCTTGATGGCTTTCAGAGATTTTTCTATAAGGATGATGGCATCTTTACTGGTGAAATCCTTCCAGATGCTTATGACATTCCCTCTGCCGAGATTCTCTTCCAGAGTATTGTCAATTCTTCCCACAGCATATGTTTGTATTGAGCCTTAAAGGTCCTTACGACTCCTCATCTAGAGGCTGAATTAAATATGTTGTGTTTGGGGCAAGGAGACCACATTAATGCCTTCAGTGTTGAGCTCATGGGGTTCTGGGTGGCCAGGGGCATTGTCCAATGTCAAAAAAAAAAAAAAAACAGTAAAAAGGAAGTTGCTTATTGGCTAAGTACTTCCTGACTTCAGGGACAAAGTACTGATTATGGAACCAATCCAGAAAAGGGGCTCATGTTCCTTAGTCCTTTTTGTTATACATCCAAAAGACTGTCAGCTGGTGTTTATCTTTTCCCTTTACCTTGAAGGCTTAGGGGTTAGTATCTTTATTGAGAAGGGCAATCCTGATCAGAAAATTGACTCCATTCGCACAAAAAAATAGAGTTAGCCTATTTCTTCCTGCCTTAAGTCCTGGTGCTTGCTTCTCTTCCTTACTAACAAATGCCCTTTGTGGACATTTCAGGCTTCCATCATCCAGAACTAAAAGATCATGAATTGACGTTGCTTTAACCAATGAAGTTGTGGTAATTCATTACACCAGCAATAGGAAACTAATACAACCTCTGTCAATTTAATTCTGGCTCTGGAAGCTACTGACTAGGTGGCCCCAGCCAAGATATTTTAACCTGTTTGGGGCTCAGCTGTCTTATTGATAAATTAACCATCTACCTCATAGGGTTGTTCTGAAGACTAAATGAGTCAATACACATAGATTATTTAGATAAGTACTTGGCCCAGTAAGAATTCATTAAATGTTGATTACTATATTACTGTTGTTATTAAGTGCCCTGTATTCCTGGAAAACTGAACCTTTGCTTCCTCATTGTTTATATGAATCTATGTAATATGAATAATATTTCAATAAAATCCCTGGGCAATATATGTATGGGGAAATGTAATTCTAATGTCCTTCCTCCACAAAGGTCCATGTATATAAAATGGACTAAATAGGGCTCATAAAAATATATATAATGTGATTATGGTAAAATTATGTCAAATTCATATTCCTCAATATTTTTTCTGCTGTAAAATACGGAGCCAATGGACACCTGTCTCTGAAATACTAGAGATACATCAGTAGACTTTGAAAGCTGTATTCTGTTGTCATATTAAGACAGAAGTTCAACAGAAAAATAAACCTGCTTGTATATTTTTAGATTTTTTTTTCAGAAGTATTATAAAAATGCAGAGATATGCTGATATGAATTCTGAAAATTAAAAGTAAGCTAAGGAGACAGATTCATCAATATGAATGGCAGGCATGTGAATATCCAAATCCTATAAGATTGTTTGCATATATCCATTAAATCACTTTGGCCACAGAAATTTTAATAGAACTTCTTCAGACAATCTCTAATGAATATCTTCTGGGCAACAAAGCAGAAACACCACAAATGAGAAAGAGCTGAAAGCAGCATTAAAAATGTTATTTCCTTTAAGCTATGTTTCCTTATTAAAGAAGCTTAATCCTTTACTTGTTTTCATAAAATCCCAGTTAGCAATGAAGCACATATAAATAAGAGGTTGGAAAAAAAAATAAAATGCAGTAAAGGTGATTCAGAAATGTCAATACCATAGATTCTATGAAACCAACAAAGCAATTTTAACAATTCATCTTGAAAAAAGGCTCTCGTTTCAGCCATAATTTCACATAAAGTGAGTAGTTTCTTGGCAACAGATGTTTCTATTTCCTCTCAGAGGGATAAAGGAAAACTTCTCGCATAGTTGCCAAGGTTTATTAAAATGTCATCAGTAGGGATCCTTGGGGGCTGGGCTCATCTTAGTTGAATTAGGATCAACAGTAAATCTATATCATTTAACCCTTTGGTGTGGTGCCAAAGGTCAGCTAACTTGGCAGAAAAACATATAAAAACAGTTTCACTGTACAGACTGTGCACTGAATCTACTTTAGCATGTAACAAATCAACATTGTTCACCATTGTGGGGCCAGGTGGGCATGCCTCTAACTCCATGTAGTCCGTTAGTGCTACTGGAAAACTAGTCAAACCCTGCCACTGATTTTGGACTTGTCTTAATGCTTTCCTAAGATATCAACAGAAGCATTAAAACAAAATCAGTTATTAAAATATACTAGCAAGCCCTTCCTTGGCCTCACACCAAAAGAGATTCCTGTCCACTCTCTTTACATGAGTTCACTGTGCTGACAGAAGGCTGGGATATCCTCATGAGACAGGAATCCCTATCCCTCACTGAACTCATTGCTGTCTATAATCCTGGGGCTAGATTCAAATCTAAAAGTGCCACTGACATTTTTGGCTTACCAAATCTCTGGAAGGTCTTCCTTATTCAGGACTGCATGGCTATTTAGTGGCAAGCCAGGCTTATATCCTAGGTTTGTGATTCCAAAGCAACCCTTATAGTATCTAAGTCATTGTGGATGGTAACATGTTGTAGATGATCTTATTACTTTTATGTAATGTAGATTGAATTTATACTTTGAACCCTCTGTTACCCATCTTTTATTTTCCCCACACATATCTCCCACCCTACTCTACTACTCTGACCATCAACCTGTTACTCCCCCCAGGATTGCATGTATTTTAAAGAAAAACCATAGAGAAAAGAGGATCCATGATAAGGTCTGTGTCAAAATATTGTGTGACATAGTGGCTTCATAGTTAGAGAATGGTGTTAAGAGAAAGTGTTCTTTCTAAGACTGATCACATGGAAAAATCTCTTCCTAGACTTTGATTCTTACTAATTAATCATGTCATGCTTCTGTAAAAGAATGATTAATTGTAAATCTCTTTCAGGACAGTTTGGAAGGCAGTGTTTTAACATTTTTTAAACATTCTATCATTTTCCTCTTCATTTTATACATATGAAAATTTCCACTACTACAGGAAGCCACAAATGAAAGCCAATCTTAAAAAAATGAGATTACACTGTAATTTTACAAACAGATTATCTTTGGAAGTATTCTGTGTAACTGTAGGATTCCATAATTATCTGTACAGAAGGAAACTTGTAACAGTCCAGCTATTTTACAATCCTACTCTTTTCTTACCATGTCATCTCATGCTAAAATTGTTTAAGAAACATAGGCAAAGCAGATTAAGATAATTAGAAATTTTTGTTGTTGTTGTTAAATTTCTCTGGTATCTCCCTGTAGTGAATTGCTTCCTTTACCTTCTCATGCAGCTTTACATTTGGATTATTTTATCATAAAGGCATTCATGGAACCAACTAATTATAGTCCCTCACAGGTTTGTTATTTAGATACTTAGACCACCTGAACACATTCCTCGCCCCCCATCATAGCCACTCACTTTTCCGGGATTGGGAATGAAGTGCTACACAAGCTCCTAACACTCATTTAGGTATTAGCTATTCTTCCCGAATTCCCGTTCTCTGATCCAACCTGGATGAGGCACTCTCCTATGTATTTTCACGTTACTTATGACACTCTTA
>NW_016107412.1:4027978-4031989 GCF_001604975.1 Cebus imitator
CTGTGATTTACAGGCGCGACCCCCTGCGCCCGGCTGACCCCCGTGCTATTTAAAGGTGTGTTATTGGATCTGCAAATGGCTTGGGCTTTTCCAGAGCCTTTCCTGCTATTTATTTGTATTGTTTCACCAAATTTTATGCAGTACCTGGATCTCGAAAGTGCTTAACATATGTTAGAGAAATATAAAAGTAACCCTGTTCATATTGTTGTTATAAATTAGCCATGTCTCTCTAAAAAAGGGAGTTAAATACTCATTACCCCTTCTATAAAACCTCCATCAGTTCTTCAGGCACATGTTTACTCAGGATTCATGAAAAATTAATGTAATTAGAGGGAATTGTAGAAAATGACTTTACAAGGAAGAAAGGGCTATCAAAACGTATTATTTTTGTGAAATGAAAATTATCATAATTAAAAACATTTATGGTATCTTCTTGACATAGAAATTATTACTGCCTCACTTATTAAACGAGTATTTTCAGTACATGCTGAATTAACCTACCGTAGCTTTTTCTTCCTTTTAACTTTGCAATTGCATGTAACTTTTTCTCAACTAAATTTTTCCTTATTAGACCAAAATGTATGTATTTCACTTTCATATCCTATATGATAAATGTTTCAAATAGCTATGTACTTATGTACTTGATGTCTAAGCAAATAAAAATAAGAAAAGCTTACCTTTACAGAGTTTTATGGTTTACAAGCTCTATTTTTGTTCCTTAAGGCACAAAGCATTATGCCCTATCATCCTTTCACGACTAAGTACCCAGAAATTAATGGTAATGATTGATTCACAGCATCTTCAAACAACATCTTGATTTTTTAAAAAGCTATCAGCAATATATATTAGGCATATGAAAATCACCACTCCATTCATAAAATAATTAATTTTAGGATGTAATGATATATAATCTTGTGAAGACATCAAAGATTGACAAGAAAACAAAGCCCTTTGATGGAGAATCAATTAGTTTGCAGGAGATGTTAATGAACTTAGTTTATTAAATACTATGAGTAAAGTATAATATCAAAGTATCAAGGAAAAACAAAATAAAATAAATGCTGAACTGAAAAGATATAGCATTGGCTAGATTAAATTTTGGTTATCTTATCAATGAAGACTTCTCTAGAATCCTTAGATCTTTAAAACAAACATTAACACAGTAATTTCATTTAATAAATCTTATATTAATAAATAAATGCAAAACAACACCCATATATATTCTACTGAACAGTTAACAATCAACTATTCAACAATTACTATATGGAACTAAATGGTCAATAATGAACAGTTAACAATCAACTATTCAACAATTACTATATGGAACTAAAATGGTCAATAATAAACACTCATTAGAAATCATTCTTACCTTCTTTTCCTCCAAAGCAAATAAATGAGACAATGTATGTCAGGTTATGCTTTAAAAGACAAAAATGGGTTATTAACTAGTAGCTATATAGGCATTAAAAATGGGCCTGTTTTGTGCCTACAGTGGAAGGGACACATAGATCTAGGTCATACAAGCCAGGTTCAAATTTCAATTTGGAATATTTAGCTGTATAGCTCAACAATTTTATTTAATCTATCTGATTTCTAACTTCCTATTCCATAGAATGTGGGTATTTAGATCTACCCCAGAGTCCTAAGAATTAACTTAGATTATGCATACTAAACCCTTAACTCTGTACCCAGCTCAGAGAAAGCAGTCATTATGTGTAAGTTAATAATCATAACAACAAGGATAACAACAGAAACTTACAATATTACATTTTAGTGGAATCTATAATAAATTTAATTTGCCTTCCTATGTATTAAATAATAGCGGAAGGGAGTCCACTTTAATTTTACTATAAGATGACTAAATTTTAACATAAAAATAAAATTATATGTATATTAAATTAAATCTGTATACATAGATCTACAAACATGCACACATAGCAATATCATCATCATCCCTATAGAGTCCAGGATTCAAAAAATTAATGCAAAGTCACAGGGAGTCTTGAGATGGAACAATTATGTTAACTGCAGTCTACTTAAAGGAAGAAGTTAGTGTCCAATTTTTACTGCATTTTCCCAAACAATATATGGAAGAGGAAGGGTAGAAATGCAACAAAGCAGAGGAAGCTGCCTATCACAAGGAGCAAGTTGGTTTCCTGTTTCAGTGCAAGGATCATAAACTCAGAAACCTGAAGAAGCTGGGTAAGTTGTGGAACAGAATAAATGTGAGAGCATGTTCCCTACATGCAGGTGCTGCCATGTCAGGCTGTGAGCCAGTGTTACCCATTCACCAGATTTTTAAAGAGAAGCCAGATGTGTTTATATGAAAGTGCCCAGACTTTTAAATTTTGGTTTTAATGCTTATAAACACTAGGTTGATTACAAAAACACATCTAAAGCCTACAGTCTGAGACCTCTGTTTAAAAAGGAATTCTTAGAAGATATAGCACCAAAAAGTACAAAAGGTATCAGTGACAAAATCCAAGAAGTAAGGCATGAAACTGGGAACAGATACAGAGACCATACAGCCTCTAGGCACAGATGTGGCTCCCTCTGGAATACTCTTCCCCACACTCCTTGCTCACAGACTTCTCACTTAACTGCCTGCCTTACAGACTGCTCACTTCCCAGTGCTGCCTGTCTGAGGAATCCCTCTCTGACTACTTCAACCACTCACAGCTATGGTCCCATAGCACCTTGCATATGTAGGCTAACATATCACTAATTAGAAAGTGCATTACATTCATAGTAAACCTGATCACTAGATAAATTTGAGCAACATGAAAGCTATAACTTCCTTGGGTTTTGTTCAACAGTGTATCTCCATATATCACATGCAATCAATAGATGCCATTTGTTTCTTGTCTTTCTTTCTAGGCTGTACAATCCTTAGGATGACAGGGCTATAGATTTCATTTCTGCATCTAGCAACTGGCTCCATGCTAAATATATAAATTCACTTAATATCATTAAAGCATATTTATTAAGTGGTTATTGTTAGACATGGTTATAGAAATTTGGGATCTAACAATAAAGGAGACAAAGATCCCTGCCTTCAGCCCTCATGGTGCTTACATTCTATTTTGCATATGTTTGGTGGTTAACAGAGGGCATGGTTAGGGGTTGACAATAAACAACTAAAATAAATAAGCATTATATAATCTATGAAAGTGTAAGTACTATGGAAAAATATAAACACCAGAATAAAATGATTAGGATCAAGGCACTGGACATGTGGGAGAAGGGAGCAGAATTACATAAAGTGCCAGAGTAGTTCTCATTGAGAGGATGAGATTTGAACCATGGCTTAAAGAAAATGAGGAATTTAGTATATCAAGCAGATATACTGGGAAAGAATATGCCAGGCAGAGGAAACAACAGGTATAAGCTTAAAGGCCAGAGTGCCTGGTGTGTTCAAGAATCAGCAAGGAGGCCCACTGTGGCTGTAGAGGGGAGAGTAAAGCAAAGCTGGTTCAGGGGCAGAGGTGCAGATAGTGTGGGGTCTGGCGGGTGGTTTAGAGGATGTGAATGAATAAATGAACTGTGCTAACAGAATCTAGTGGCCCAAAAGCAGCAGTATTAGACATTGAGAAAAGATAAGCAAAAGGGTCCCAAGGAGTTTGAACTCTACAAGAAAACACTCTAGGCCAGGTACGGTGGTTCGTGCCTGTAATCCTAGCACTTTGGGAAGCCAAGGTGGGTGGATGTGGGTGGATCACAAGGTCAGGAGTTTGAGATCCGCCTGGCCAATATGGAGAAACTCTGTCTCTACTAAAAATACAAAAAAATTAGATAGGCGTGGTGGCACATGCTTGTAATGCCAGCTACTCGGGAGGCTGAGGCAGGAGAATCACTTGAACCTGGGAGGTGGAGGTTGCAGTGAGCCGAGATTGTGCCACTTCACTCCAGCCTAGGCGACAGAGTGAGACTCTGTCTCAAGAAAAAAAAGGAAAAACAACAACAACAATAACCCAATCCATCTTCTACTAGCAGCTGATAAAATATACATGG
>NW_016107412.1:4032004-4039456 GCF_001604975.1 Cebus imitator
AACACACTCCAATTCAAATGCAATTGCTAGTGAATGAATTGTGTCCTCCCAAGTTCATAGGTGGAAGTCCTAACTACAAGTGTGATAATCTTTGGAGATGGGGCCTTGGGAAGTATTTAGGTTTACAAGAGGCCATAAGAGTAGGGCCCTCAATATAAGATTAGCGTCCTTATAAGAGAAGAACCCAGAGAGCTAGTGCAGGCTCCTGTCCCCCACTAGCCCTGTGAGCACACAAGAAGGCAGCTGTCTGCAGCCAGGAAGAGAGGTCTCAGCAGAACTGATCATACTGGCATCCTGATCTCAGACTTTTGAGCCTCTAGAATTGGGAGAAAAAAAATTTCCATTGTTTAAGCCATTAAGGCTACAGTATTTTGTTGTGACAGCTTGAGCAGACTAGGATAGTAATGAACATGATGGAGATTTCTTTGGTTTTAATGTTTAAAAATGTGAACAGTGGTGATACAAAATAAAAGAAATGGAATAATGGGTTTATAAAAATGAGAGATAAAAGAGAGAGACAGCATCAAGTGATATGAATATGAATTAATGTACAGCGATTAAATAAAATGTCAAAAAAAGAAATTATTATAGCAGCTGACAATGGAAATGTATTAGTAGTATTAATGACCAATGAGGAAGAATAAAGATGTAGGAACTAAGTTAGTAATAGTAGAAATGATTGCATAAATTTGTTTTTATAGAGATCTAGGTGAATTTCAAATCCTTTATTATATCTAAAACATCATTTTGTCAAGCATAACACAACTACAAGAATATTTACCATATTTTCAAGACAGTTTTTTTCATTAACCTATACTATATTAAAGAAACAGACCCCTAAGCAAACATTTTCCCCAGTTTCTATGACTTTGTTTTTTAGAAATTAATATACATCTAAGGTGCTTGTTAAATAACAACCTACAATTTGTCTAGAAAACTGTGACAAGCTGATTTCTTCAACCATGGGGTTTCTTAATCTGGATTTCATTGGCAGGTTTTGGAATGTCTGTAAGCTTCTCAGCTGTGTGCATAATTTTCTGTAGATGGGAATTTATTTTTTGTAAGACAGTCTATAGTTTTCAGAGTTTAAAACAATAGAAGGTTAAGCTCCACTATCTTTCCAAATAATATGTAACAGTTGAGTTTCTTAAGATGCCTCCAAAAGTTCAATTTTTGCTATGATCTAGCTAAGACAACACCTACACTAACAAATGGAAGTAATAAACAGCAGTTATTATTTGCATAATTCAAAACAAAGAATTAAACTATTTGCCAGAACTATCTGAACAAGGTAGCAATTACTATGTTTTACTTTAAATCAGATAATTACTTGTCATCTGTTTATAGCATCTATGATTAGAGGCAATTTGAAAGGTTAAAATAAAAATTCCTTTTCCTATAAAAAAACTTAGGGTTGATTTTGCTTTTGAGGCTTAGTTTCATGGTGCTTTTCCTTTTTTTTCACATGTGCATTTTCAAAACAATTTGCTTTTGCATTAAATATTAATGCCACAGCATCTAAATTCCTTAAGTAGCAAGAGCTAGATGGAATTGATTTTGCTTTTAAGTTATTTTCTCTGACAAATGGAAAAATGAAAGCAACTCAGAAAGGGTAACAGTTATTCAGACCACTTCTTTAAAAATGATTTCAGAAGCATCTTTATTTCTATTAAGAAAGCTTAAAGATTCACTTGAATTTTCACCAAAAGAAACAAAAAGTCTCTATTACATAGTAATCTTCACTTCTTTATGTTCCAATATATTTGTCATGTATTTCTCACAATGAAAGTTAAATAAGTATCTAGAAACCCTAATAATGGTTCTACACCCAAGATTTTCTTGCACAATCACACTTCATGGGGTCCTAAGATTATCATCTCATTTTACTGAAAAGAACCAAGTTTTGTTTATTCACGCTCACATTGCTAGTAATTGGGATTCAAAAGCAGGACTCTCCAGTCCACACTTTTACAGGCCTCTAAGACTTTTATCTAAGGCCACTACAATTTGCAAGAAAAGAATTATGCAGATAAAATCATACTTACCATACAAATTGGTTTTCAGTTTGTTTACTACAAATTGGCTCAACGTTCTACTTTGATCTGGAGTTCTTAATCTTCCCAATGATAAAACACACACACAAAAATAGAAATTTGGTTTAAAGCATCATTTTGCTAACTAGTAAAACTTAAAGCATTATATAATACAAGAATATTTTCATATTTAAGTTGTATTCAATGTGCTTAATTTTATGTGAAAACTTCTACATTTTGTAGACCCTTTATTGCCCTTGAGAGGACACAAGTTGGATCAAGTACCAACCAAAGTGCTTGCCTGAGTAAAACCTCGACACCACAGGTCTCTATGCTGAAGGGGGTCAGGTGACAACTCAGAAATGTAATCAGACATAGAAGGATGACCAAAGAATATCAGCAGCTTCCACATCACGAGGAAAAGGATCAAACTTTATGTCAGAACTCTTTCTTTTTAGTGTGTTCTTAGGAATATTACACACAGAAAAGTCTATTTTTAGTTAACTGTTTTTCAAATTTTAGTACTCACCAAAGACCACACTACAAATATACCAAAAAGCATAGGAAATTTTATTTTAAATAAATTTCAGTGTATATTTGTAGGCTTTTACTTTACACATAAATTGGCTGGAACAAATTTGAAGAGATCATATGAGATGTTCTTACCTAAAATATGCATTTTTAGGTAATGCCCACTATGAGTTATCCTCCCTAACAGATAAAATTAAGGCAAAATAAAAGTCTACCCAACCTGCCTATTAGGCATGAAGAACAATGGAGATAAACTATTGGGTTTAATATAGGAACCACAAGTTAAATACTAAGGGCTCATGCTTACAATGCAGCATTAGCAATCAAGAAGGAAATACTGATAACCCCAGGAGAAGTTTTTGCCCAGAAGTAGTCCTATAGTGACATCAAGTCAGCCCTACTTTCTCAACCTCTTTCCCTTATACAGAACAATAAATATCTGATTAGCCTTCAAAAAGATGATTATTGTACATTTGGGATTGCGGCATCACAGGATGAATATCAAAATTCTGTGAATGTGCCTTAAGGTTTGTTCCTTCATTACTTTCATATCATCACTTTTATGCATGCTTTGATTTCACAATGAGGCCACCTCAAATGTCTTGTTTAGAACATTTCTGCTTTGTTTTAGTTTTCTCAAATTTAAATCTCTACAAAATAAAAACAAATCTGATGCACCCTGAGACTGTTTAATCCATTGAGGAAAACCAACATGATGGCCCATATTGTTTGCAATGCCTAAGATATCATATTAGACCCAAGACACTTTTATCTCCATTTAAATTGTGCACATGTGAGGAGCAAGACTGAATGAAAGATGTAATTAAAGATTAGACAAGATGTTATTGTGGTAGGCAGAATTTCTGAAATAACTCCTCAAAGATACCCTTCCCTGGATTCTTCAGGACCTACGAATTTGATGAGACAGCCCTCCCGTGATTGGGTTACATTATAGGGCACAGTTGATCTTGAGATAGGGGTATTGTCTATGTAGGTCTGATCTAATTACACAATCCCTTTAAAAAGTCAAGAGTCTTCTCCAACTGGTAAAAGAAGGGGAAGAAAGAAAGATTCTAAACAAGAGAATTTCTAGCTTAAAGATAGAGAAAGCCATTTGACAAGGAAAGAGGGGCCTCAATTTTACAACTTCAGGAAATTAAATTCTGTCAACAACCAGAATGACCTCAAAAGTAGATTTTTCTCTCACAGATTACAACAGGTAAGAGAACAGCACCTTCATTACAGCTTCCTGAGACCCTCAGCAGAGAATTCAGCCAAGTCCACTGAGAATTCTGACTCACAGAACTGTGAAATAATAAATGGATGTTGTTTTCAATCCTCAAAACTCATGGTAATGTGTTATACAGCAATAGAAAACTAACAGAGGTATGTCAACAACAGTAGAAGAACAAAGCATTGAAAATGTGCTTTGTAATTTTCACAAGTTGACATTAGTATTTCATCAAAAGGCAAAAATGAACTGGTTTGATCAGCAATTTATTATTTATTTATGTCTAAATACTCACTTTATGTTAATGTGCTAATTGATTAAATCTTAAAACTGATAACCTGCCATAAAAGAACACAGTGCAAAAAGACACAGAAATTAATAGTTACCTACCACATTCAAATAACATTTACATGCCAAAATGTTTATGGGGACATATGTTAAAAGCACTGTGGTAGTTAACAAATATGTTAAGGGAGGTAGTTTAAGGCTATGCAAATATTCTCTTTTACCTTAAAGTTTCAACTCATTAATTTTAACCATTTTCAGTGGATCTTGCCTGCAGCAATTATTAACTGTGATGATCCAATGATGATTTTCTATTTCCCTTGTTTCTTCTATATTTATTAATTAGAATTATTCGGTAAGGCATATTTACCTCTTCTTATGTATTTATTCAATATTTATTTATAAATAAATTATTTATATCAGTAGGGACTTAGGAATATTTATTTTATTCTTTGGTTTACAACCCAATACTATTATAATTTATTTTGTTTCACAAATTGCTTTAGCTTTGCCCATTGGGAACTCTTTCAGGTTAACTCCAATGTCTTTTTTATAGGTAGCCATTTAAAAAAATCATTCCTTACTTTCTAGTACTACAAGATACTCCAGGATCATCTACCCCAGGTATAGAATTAGCTATTTGTCCAAGGAGTTCTGGTTTCTTTGATTGAGTAGTGGTATTTAGAAACAACAATCTAAGCCCTGGATATGTTGGTTGCTACGAGGACGTCACTGCTTCTAGGCCCTTAAGTAAACAGAACTAGAAAATATGTATATATGTATGCTAACCCATTTATTTGAACTTGTTTCTCTACTTACCTGCATTCATACTGACGCCTCTACTTCTAAGCCAGACTTCCTTGCTTAATTTGTAACTTCTCTGACAGTAAGAAACCTGGTTTTCATTGTGTATTGTATATTTGGTAAGATCTTTCTATTATCATTTCATCTATTAGCACATGTATATAAGATAAAATAAACATGTGGAAGTAGGACCAAAATAAAAACCTCAATTTGATACATCTTAATGACTAAATTATACTAACTGGCCCAGTGACTCAAAAAAGAATTTTTTCATCAGTTTGTTGCTGAGAATGGCCAACCAAATGTAATTCAAGAAAATTGGATTAGATAATAAAAAATTATAAAATGCATTTTTCACAGCTGTGGGTGTCATGTTTACCCACTGTTTAATTTTTGTTACCTGCTGGTTGCTAGTTGTTGAATTCCATTCTGCCTTTTGACGTGAAACCTTTTTTAAGAGTCAAGTTACACAATTCATCTAAGAACTCAGCATAATTTGGAATTACCAATTGTTCTGATCCTATTTTAAAAAATAACCAGATATTTAACATAATTTCATTTCTCTCCTTACTTAGTAAGCTTTAAAAAGACAAAAAATTTTGAAATTTTAAAATATTTTCTGATTATAAAAATAATGTGTTCATTGTAGAACATTTTTTAAATACAGAAATATATCTGAAATAAAATTTTAATCACTCATGTGCCATATACCCTTTGTTTATATAATATGGTCTATGGATAGAATGGTAATACATCATTATTAATTTTCTGATTAGGAGGGTCAGTGTGCAAGAGGGTATCTTTGTTTTCAGATGGTACATAGCGGAATATTTAAGGGTGACTGGGCATCATTTTCGCAGCACTAAAAACATAGAAACAAATAATGCTCATTGTCAGTCTGTGCCTGCTGCCATAACACAATACCTGAGACCAGATAATCCATAAACAACAGAAATTTATCTCTTACATTCTAGAGGCTGAGAAGTTCATGATGAAGGTGCTGGCAAGTTCAGTGTCTGATAAGAACCCAGTCTCAGCTTCCAAGATGGCACCCTGTTACTGTGTCCTTACATACTGGGAGATGGAAGGGGAAAAGTCATGAACGCTGTGCTGACACACAGCAGAGGAGATAGAAAGCAAAAAGTCCCTGCTAAATTCCTCCAGCCTTCCTAAAGACTCCATCTCTTAATATTGTTGCATTGGGAATTAAGTTTCAACATAGATTTTGGAGAAGATGCAACATTGAAACCATAGCACCCATCAAGAGAGCCTTCATATACATATATGAAATAATATCAATTTATTATTTACTAATAATATAACATGCTCTTTGATATTGTAAATAAACTACTTTTTATTCATGAAATAGTATTTTGTTAAATACTATTTAATCATTAAAAAGAACAACACATTTTTGTGGATGAGAAGTTTTCCAAATTTTTTAAATAAAAAAAAATAAAGCAAATAACTGAGTGTATGCCATAATTCCTTTTGTATAACCTTAAAAAATAATATGCATATATAAATGTTAATCTGGATGATGTCTTATCCATAGATTAAAGCAGAATATGAAACACTTATGGTACATTTTCTGATATTCCCTACCTAGGATGGGAGTATGGGACGCTCTTGAGAATTACCACTCAATTTTATAAGTTCATCAGTCCTGATGAAAAAGTTCGGGAGAAATGACTGTGCTCAGTGTTTCAATAAATTTTCATGCATATCATGCAGTTTTCTTATTGAAACATTTCCTACTTTTGTCTCCTTACAATTGAGAAAAGAAATGAGTTTTGCTTTTTCTCTATTTTAAAAAGGAAATAGCTTTAGTGAAATAAGAGAATTCTTAACTACAGTTCATATGCTCCTACCAAAAAAAAAAAAACAAACAAAAAAAAAACACATAAGAATGGCCAAATTCATTCAGTTCTTGGTTGCCACATGTAATTTAGTGGCATAAGTGTAGCTTTATTTGATTTATCTAAAAATGTATTATTTACATTAAAACCAGTATAACACAAAATATTAAATTAAGTACTATAAGAAAACATGAGTAAATTTCTCTAAAACATGGAAAAGGTTTTCTAACTATGACTCAAAATCTAGATGCAATTAAAGACAAGATTTATAAAAATGACTAAATGAAAATAAAAAACAAACTTGTGCATGAGGAAAAACCATAAGCAAAGTCAAAGATAAATCACAAATTGTGAAAAATATTTGCAATGTTTACCAAAAAAGATAAATTTTCTAATATATAAGAAACCTTAAAAATGTAGAACTAAAGTTCAAAATTCCTGTAGGAAACTGGGCAAAAATCATGACTGGGGTTTAACAAAAAAATATTTTTAAATTATCAACTTCATTCACAATTAAAAATAAAAATTGAAAGACTACACTGAGATATCATTTCTTGTCCATGAAATTGGCAAAATGTCAAAAGTTTACAAGATACCTCATTCGCGAAGCTTTGGGGAGCAAATCCTCTCATGCGCTGCTGGAGAAAAACGCAATTGTTTTTTATTACTGGAGAGTATATGACATGGTTTGGCTGTGTCTCCACCCAAA
>NW_016107412.1:4039472-4079529 GCF_001604975.1 Cebus imitator
TGATTGTGTTTTGAGATGAGATGGCATGATATTTGGGAGGGGCCAGGGGCAGAATGATATGGTTTGGCTGTGTCCCTACTGAAATCTCATCTTGAATTCTAGTTCCTATAATCCCCACATGTCATGGGAAGAACCCAGTGGGAGGCAATTGAATCATGGGGCAGTTACCCCTATGCTGCTCTTCTCATGATAGTGAGTGAGATCTCAGGAGACCTGATGGTTTCATAACCGGCTTTGCCGTGTTTTACTGGGCACTTCTCTTTGCTGCTGCCATGTGAAAAAGGATGTGTTTGCTTCCTCTTTTGCCATGATTGTAAGTTTCCTGAGGTTTCCCCAGCCCCGTGGAACTGTGAGTCAATTAAACTTCTTTCCTTATAAATTACTCAGTTTGAGGTATATATTTATTTGCAGTGTAAGAACAGACGAATACACCACCCAAATGCCCACATATAGCCAATTGTTTGAGGGAACGAGGGTACATACACACAACAGAGTATTAAAGGACTAAAAAAAGGAAAGTCAAGGCTGAGGTGGGTGGATCTTTTGAGGTCAGGAGTTTGAGACCAGCCTGGCCAACGTGGTGAAACCCCATCTCTATTAAAAATACAAGAATCAGCTCGGTGTGGTGCTGCTCACCTGTAATTCCAGCTATTTGGAAGGCCGAGGCAGGAAAACTGCTTGAACCTGGGAGGCGAAGGTTGCAGTGAGCAGAGATTGTGCCACACTGTACTTCAGCCTGGGTAACAGAATAAGACTCCATCTCAAAATAAAAAATAAAAAGTTAAAAATCATACCTATAAGCTCACATAGAGTAATTTCTAAAATATATTGAGAAAAATAAAGTTTTAAAAAGTGTACAGCAGGCTACCTTTAGTGTAAGAAAGAGGTAACTGGGAAACAGACATGCATCTACTCACTTTTACAAAAAGAAACACAAGAAAGATAAACTAGAAAAGAATGCAACTGGTTTCCTATAAGAGGTGGAGGGAGAACAGGGTGGAAAGGATGGAGAAGGCATAAACTTCTCTGAGTAAACTTTTTTGGTAATAATGTTGACATTAAAAGCATAGTAGAGTTCTACACATTCAAAACATAAAATTAAACAAGAGGAAAAAGACATGAAGTGAATTAAACAGAAAAAAACATGGATTCAGCTATATTTCAAATAAATAACATAATCAAACAAAAGGGAGAAAAAAATTAATTCAGGTAACATATGAACCCAGTACTTTGACTGTAGAACTTTATCCAAAGGGAAAAGACTGCAAATGAAGCTTATTTTTTTTTACTAGATTTTTGGACTGCTATGCATGTCACAATTACAAATCTTTTATATTTAATATAGGATTGAGAAAATGAGTAAATATGTTCATGTTAGGAACCAGGGAAAGGGGAAATATAAATATAAATTGGGGGATGCAAGAAGGAATCCCAAGAGAAAGAGATGAACACATACACACACAAATCTCCTACATTTCTTCAATGAATTATAATTATACCAAGTCGCTGTGAGCATATTTAATATACAGATATTGGTTTTTAAACATCATTCCATACCAAAAAGAATTAGGGCTCTTACAGCCCTTGACTCCAAAGTTGAGACAGGAAATATATAAGCTGAGAGTGACACAGATTATTATGCTAACAGGAAAGTGCTCATGAGGAAAAAAATGATGTGGGCATGTCAAAAGGACACAAAGCCCCTTTAAATATATTATCCCAGTCATGTCTGGGACAATGTGAGAGTGAAAGTAATTGATTAGCCATTGAATACAGTAGTAATCCACCAGTCCATATTGATAATTAATTGGAAGGAAAAAATGAAGAGCTTCTAGCAATGAAAGTAGAGGAGTTAGAAAAATCATCATTTTGCAATCTTTGTTAAAAAGATTTCTTTTGAAAGGAAGAAATCTTGATCAATGGATGCTAAATCAAGATGGAGAGGGAGAACAGTTTGATGCAGAGAAGAATATTTGCATGCTCTTTAAGAGTTTTCTTACAGGTAGTTTATTAGTTGCAAGGGAAAAAGTTATTCTCCACTACACAGTGGAAACTTTGAGCAACTACCTAACTGAATGATCTATATTAATATCACCAGTGAGAGACAGACATGTGGCACCTAATGTGTTTGATTCCCTGGGAAGAGTACAACTATAACATCACTTATATAATCTTCTGGCAAGGAATACATAACCTGAATCCAGTCATTAGGAAATACCAGATAAACTCAAATTGAGTGACAATGTTAAATAACTTGTCTATGGTCCTCAAAAAATATCTGTGTCAAGACAAAGAAAGCTGTAGAATAGTTTCAGATTAAAGGATACCTAAGAGACATGACACCTGAATATATGATCCTGGACTGGCTTGAAAACTGGACAAAAAAGGTATCATAAAGGACATTATTGGGACAATTTGCAAAATTGACGTGGGGCTGTAAACTAGATAAAATATTATATCTATGTCAAATTTCTTGAACTTGGTAACTTTATAGTCATTACATAGGAAAACATCCTTGTTTCTGAGTTACACATATTGGGATATTAGGGACAAAAGTGTGAACTATTGAACTTGTTCTCAAAAAGTGCAGAAAAAAAGTATATAACTGTATATTATATAAACACATATTTCTATCAATATATTAGAGAAAGAGAAGAGGAAACAAATGTAGCAAAATGTCAAAAACAGGTGAAATCGAGTAAATGTATGAGGGAGTTTTCTGTGTTAATCTTGCAACTTCTATGTTAATTTGAAACTATTTCAAATTTGTGAAAAACATGGCAATATATCTCAAGGCAGTAAATATTTCAAAGTTGAGTCTTAGTAGAATCAGGTCTTGTTGCAAGTGAATGAACAGAGATAATAAAATTTGAAACTGCAAAAACTTTCATTTGTCTTGAAAGCATCTTAGTTATGCAGATATTAGTTTCATTGTGTTGTATAAATCAAATGCATTTTATCAAATATTACAGCAGTAAGAAAACCTTACTGCTCCTTTTTAAAAACCAGACCCTATCAAACACTTTAAATGTACTACTAATCATCTTCTAATGAACTTCTTGTAAAGTTGGGCTATTTTATGAACAAATATTAAAATCAGCTATTTCCCTAGAAAGTCCTCAAACAAAGTCCTGTCTATATTCTTTTGGCAACGTTCTTTATAGTCCATCAATATTAAATGGAATTGCATTATTATGTATTTATGTAAACTTGAATTTGAAATGTAAAATAGTTACTTAAAATTCTGCCCAGATAGAAGAGAAAAAGCAATAAAAGATTTTTGTTTTAGTACCCACTGATCTTCCAGCCCCTGTAGACATGATTTGCTTCTTTATATTTGTAGCAATATTTACTAATATTGCTAGACTAAAACATATTCTTTTCACTCAGGTTTAACATAAAATAAATCTACGTCTAATTTTCTAGGCAATTTCACATCCATCCTTGAACTCTTCAGGCAAAACACTGAGGGTAGGTATGCGCAGTCACCGAAAAAATATATTTTGCTTTATACATGCCTCTCATTAATTTTCCCCTTGAGTCTGTCAGAAAATCACTTTCGTAAAATAAAGTGGCAATTTTGCATGAATAATTTCCTGACTAATCACTTTTAGTAATAGGAATTAAACATGAAAATATGAATGAAAACTTCTTTAACACTACTTAAGCCAACAAAGGATAGCATAGAATATTATGTCCTTGTCCTGTTCTATGTTTTCTGGATCACACATTTTTTTGTTTTGTTTTGTTCATTTGTTTGTTTGTTTTCCTTAGTCAACTATACGATATATTTCCTGAGCAATTATGGCTGAAAAGTAAATATATTATGAAAGTCATTATATTAGTGATTAGCAAATAACAACTTCTTCAAAAATGAACTCATGAAATGCAATGTCATGCTCAAAATAATTTTCTAACAGTAAAATTGTGCAAAGAATAACATAGCTGCCCCAAAGTTCAATTTATGGAAAATATCAAATTAATTAAATTAGAATGAATTTATTTATGATGCTATGGAATATTTCAAACATATATAAAGCTAAAGAGGAAAAAAAAGAACAAATGACAGTATGCCTGTTATTCAGTTTCAAAAATGATCAATTTTTGGCCAATCCTTTCTTCCACATCCCCCCACCCACTACACCACTAGATTATTCAGAAGCAAATCCATTCTCCGTGTATTTTTTTCTGCAAATATCTGCTATATATCCTCAAAAGATACAAGCTTTCTTTAAAATCATAACCTAAATATAATTATAACTCTAAAATAATTCTTTATTACCAAATATTAGAAGCAAAATTTTTTTTAAAACACCAACCTACTAAAATTGGTAATTAAAAAATATACTATATGTTCCTACTACATGTCAGAGACTATGCTAAACACCTTTAATGTAAAAATAATCATCGTCTTAAAATGTTCAAGTGATTGGATAAACAGGTAGATAAAACATGAAAGTGTTATGACAGAAAAAAGAATGTGTGTGCTTTCAGAGGGCAGAACAATGTTATCAAACCATAATGGGATAAGAGCTAGAGCAAAGAGAACTTCAAACAGTTGATACCCTGTTAGAAGTAAATCAAGTGCAGTGCTGTGTTAGAGCCTCCTCACACCGGCTTGCCAGATCCAATTTGCCTATCTTCCCAATTTCACTTTCCATGCCACCACATTGGTAACTTGGTCATGATAGGGTTATTTATACCACAGAAACATGCAATCGCCAGAGCTTTCTTTCCTGCTCAAGAGAGAGCTGGTTGTTAAACATTTTTAAGCACAGTATTAGGTATGTTAAAGGGCTTTCTAGGTAGAATGGGCAACTTATACCAAGGCTCAGAGATGTGAAAGGATGCAATGATATGGTTTGGCTGTGTCCCCACCCAAATCTCATCTTGAATTGTAGTTCCCATAATTCCTACATGTGGGAGGGACCCAGTAGGAAGTAGTTTAATCATGGGGGCAGTTACCCCCACGCTGCTCTTCTTGTGTTAGTGAGTTGTCACAAGATGTGATTTATTTACTAAATATAAGTTGTTTTCCCCCTTTTGCTCAGCACTTCTTCTTGCTGCCATCATGCAAAGAAGGATGTGGTTGCTTCCCCATACACCATGATTGTAAGTTTCCTGAGGCCTCCCTAGCCATGCAGATCTGTGAGTCAATTAAACCTCTTTCTTTTATAAATTACCTGCTCTTGGGCAGTTCTTTATAACAGCGTGAGAATGGACTAATACAGATGTTAAATGGTCAATCTGTCCACCATCCATTATCCAATATCAAGTAGCTTTGGTGAGATGCTCTTGTCAGGACAAGAAATATTCTTCTCTCAGATACCTGTGGCTCATTTTCTTATCTCCTTCAAATCTTTGCTAAAATATCACTTTCTGAATGAGGATCATGCTAATCACCCTACTTAAAATTACAAATTCCTCCAACCTGTCACTTTGTTCACCCCCACCCTGCTCCATTTTATCGAGAGCTCTCCTCATCTTCTAGCTTCTTTTTCTCTTTACTCCTTACCTCAGAATGTAAGCTTCATAAAGAAACATGTTTTGCTTCTTCATCAGTGTTTCCCAAATGCCTACACTGGGTATGCCATATGGTAAGTACTGAATGAATTACAATTAATCAACCAAATGAATATATGTTACATTCCTACCTTAATTGAAGCTACAAATTTGACTTTTTAGCTAGATGGTGTGAGGAGGGGAGAGATATGCAGTAACAAACATTTATGGGGATCGGTCTGCAAAGCACCAGATAATGTTGACGGGTGCTTTACTTCTTCATTTAACAATTAAGTGAACCCTGAATGGTAGGCAACTATTATGATTTAAATAATAATGAAATTGGGAGTCAGAAGGTTTAAGTAGCTAGATCAAGATAATGGAACAACTCAATCAGAAATTCAAATCCAGGTATATCTGTGCTTGATCCCCAGTATTTTTTATTATACCACATTACGTCCAAAGTTTCTATCTAACACACATTCTACAATAAATTTAATTTCAAGATAAACATCACACATTGTACATTGGGTTTCCTGAGAAACAATATCTGAGTCTGAGATGTGTTTGCACATTTGAAGAGGGTGCTCAGCAGCAACATCTGTTTGAGTGAAAGAAGCACGACTGAACGCAGGGAGAAGTTGAGCTATGATGCAATTGCAACAGAGGTCTCAGCCTATTCTATCATATGTTTTGGAGTAGATAGCCTTACAGAATTATTCTAATTGAGGCCAGGGAACCAAGCTCACAGTAATCAACATTCTGGAAAGCTGAGGGAATGACCTGGTCTTAAAGGGGATCTTGGTGGCATACCACAGCATTTATTATACAGATTAATATTATTATGATTACTCTTAAAAATGCTAGAGACTTCAAATAAATTAAATTCATTAAAAAATATTTTAACACAGAATAAATAAAAAACAGGGGAAAATAAAAGCTAGTATTTTTGTATAACACACAAATAAGCACCAAACAGCAATTTAAGATAAAAAAATAGATAATAGTCAACTCAGTGGGAATCCAGAAGATTCTATATGCCTTACTTTTGTACTTATCAACCAAATTAAGCCCCTTACAAAACTAGTTTAGGTACAAAATCTCAATTTGCTTGCCTCCGTTTCAGAGACTCCTAAATTAGCATATTTTTAGAAGAAAAACAAGAGAAAGAAATTTGACCATCTTTACAAATTTTTTTTTTGCTTTGAAAATGTAACAAAATAATTCAACATATATTTAGAAAACCTTTAGAAGGGTACTGGCATATTTGTTTTGCCAGATTCAAAGATGGGACATGGGCCAGCTCTTAATGGATAATGATCACTTTTGGTTAGATTCTCATGAAAAAAACATTATCGAGAAGTTGCTCACACTAAATCATGAAGGATGAGCAGGACCTTTTAAACGGATATTAGATGCAGCATGAAATGGCACAGAGGCAAAATAAGTGTTATGTAGAGGCAGCCAGGGTCTCAGGAATGATCAATATTATAATCCATATTTCTTGAGAATCTAGGTTTTTGTTCTAAAATAGAAGATAAAGCCAAAAAAAGTAAATTTGAAGCTGTGTCATAGGGCTCGAAGTTCAAAATAATAAATTTGGTGTTTATTTAGTGGGCACTGGGATATAACAAAATGCTTTGGAGAAAGCTGTGCTATTGTCAAAACAGCTTTTCTATATGGCTCTATCATGAGATAGCCTGCCTTAGCACTTACTAACATGTATGGGGCCTACAGCAAGACTGTAAATGGAAGCCCCCATATGTCTAATAATAATATAAAAGTATCCTCCTACCTTGAAAAATATTTCTTAATAATTTGGAAGACTAGATTCAAACTATAATTTTTTTGTTCTTCAGAGTTCCAAGCCCAGCTCTGGATCATAACCATGTGGCAATAGGTGACCCTAGTCCCCCTCTACCAGCTATCTCCTGCTTTCTAACAAACCATGAGTGGTCTATATATCCAAATTGATAAGTGGACCATTTCTTCTCCCACCCCAATTAAACCAGCAGCCTTGCCTCTAGATTACGCACAACTGTTGTGCTCAACTTGTACTAGGAAGGACCCAAGAAATAGCCTTCCCTGGCCCCAGAGGGAAACAAAAGTCAGGAGTCTCAGGTTCTTGAAGGATAATCTAGAAAGAGATGTGCAGGCTCCATGGACATATCCTCCTGACCCCAAAGACTCCTTTTTTCTTAGGTAAGACACAGCAGAAGAGAGCCTCTGTAATCTAAACTAAAGCTCAGGCTTTAGGCAGGGGTCCTACTGCCTGGGTCTAATGTTGTGATGCTTTGATATACTGGGTTACGATGAAAAAAAAAAAAACCATGCACATCTAATAGAATGAGATACAGGTAAAGAGAAGATCTGAATTACAGTGGAAAAAATGCTAGAAGAAATAAATGAATGAATGGGAGAAATACTTTGGAAGAATTGATAATAAAATTTGATGTCCAAAGATGAAGAAGGAGAGCTGACACAGAGGGGTGTTTCAGAGGTTGTCCTTAATGTTCAAGCCTGGGTGACCAGGTAAATATAGGTGTTCTTAACAGAGAAACCTGTTTGAAGAGCAATTAATGCACTTGAGAAAGAAATTTAAATGCCAGCAGAGGCTGTTCTCCTATGGTATTTGCCTGTAGGCATATCCAACTCTATTCTCATGGAAGACCCAGGATCCATGAGCCATCTCTGAACCTTGAACAGAATAATGGAAACTATAAATATAAATATCTCATCATTCATGTAAAAATTATTTCTCATTTTCATAAATACATACAGTCTTACTACTTTAAATAAAATTATTTTGTTGAACAGCACTTTTCAGGATGTTTAGACATTGCTAGAAGGAGAAACTGTAAGATTTATATTCCTGTTCTTAATGACTCACTCTGCCTTAGCAAATAGAAAATTAATGATATTGTTGTTGCTGTAACAGAATAATTTGTCCAGTCTTCCTTTGAATAAAAATAACAGTTAAAATGAGAAATAATAAAAATAATTGTGGTATATAGTAGTCTCTGGTGTGTGACAGCTGATTTAATATTTTCATTACTTGTCTGGTGCATATAGGGACATGGTGATCATAGGTTAGCTCATGGTAGTGTGTGGAATAGTATACACATGTAGGAAGTTAGAATGATATGAAATATCAATAGTTTCTTGTATACGTTTATATAACCTATTATTTTCCACCATCTCTAATCCTTACTATTCTTGGGTAGGTCTAGAAACATAAAAAGCATACATTTATCTTCCCCCATCTATTTAAAAAGGATTGTTTTAAAACTAATTTGTGGTTATTTTAAAATTTTATCAGTTTTAAAATTAACTTCAAGTACATGTTTTACAATTCTTGACAATTTGTGTTTGGTAATACAATGTAAAAGGCTTAAAGTAAAAAAAGTCTATTTCTCCAGGTTAGCAAACCCACGTTTCTAAGGGAATTAAGTGCATATGGATGTAGGCAGTAGAAAATCTGTGTTCTTCTTACAGAATGTGTGTGGAAAATGTTCCTTTCAAAGCAACATGTTTCCCCATATGGAAAGCAGGCTTGCAGCAAAGATGTCATCAAGTAGACAGTGAGAGTGGCAGACAGCCATCTGGGCAGCAGATAACTGTCATCAACTGCTGCTGAGGGCGCCTCTAAGCACAGAACTTGCCTCTCAAAGACAAGGCCCTTTTGGCCTATCCCTGCTTGTGTGGTTTGAGTTATCCATTACTTGGCTTGTTCAAAACCCCATGCCTTTTTAGAAGACGATTACTACTGTCAGTAAGTTTATTACACTCATGGGCATCTAATTCCGTTTACCCAAATGAGCCCTAATGTATTCTGCTATTGGTGACTGTAGTAAAAGAAATTGTAGAACTACAATGTTATTAAAAGATGTTGTGATAATAGAATCATAGAGAAGTCTGAGCCAACTGTGTGTAGAACCGTGAAAGTTATGGTGGGTAAGATTGTCTAGTGAGTTTTAAAATATTTTATTAGTTTTACTGAGGTACAATTGACATTAACTAAACTGCACATTTAAAATGTACAATTTGAAAACTTTTGGCATTTGTAGACACTCTAGTTGCTATCATTACAGTCAATATAATGAAAATATCCATCATCTACAAAAGTTTATTAGTATCCCTTTATAATCTCTGTCTCCTGCCATCTCTCATCTCTATATAAAATTCTATAGAATGTCAACTAATCTATAGTGACAGAAAGCAGATAATGGGTTATCTCTTATCTGTTTTCCATCGCTATAGATTAGTTGGCATTCTATAGAATTTTATATGGATAGAATTATATAGCATGTACTGTTTTATATCTGGCTTATTTCATTCATTATAAGTATTTTTGAAGTTTTCCTCATAATTATTTTGACATTAATCTATGTTTCTGAGTACATCTCTATTTTTATTGCTATCTACTACTTCATTGCATGGCTATATATCACCATTGTTTATCCATTGATCTGTTGATGCACATTTCAGTTGTTTCAAATTTGGAGCTATTAAATATAAAGCTGCTATAACATTTTTGTACAAGTTTTTGTATGTATGTGAGCTTTCATGTTTCATGTAAATACCTAAGAATGGAATGGCTGGGTCAGACAGTAGGCAATATGTTTAAGTTAAAAAATAAAAAACCTGCCAAACTGTTCACCAAAGTTCTGCACTGTTTTATACTCTACATCCTCTCTAATGCTTTATATAATCAATCCTTTTAATTTTAGGTATTCTAATATATTTATAGTGGCATTATCTCATGCTTTTAATTTTCATTTCCCTAATGACTAATCATGTTGAAGAAATTTTCACTTGCTTATTTGCCATTAGTTTCTCTTCATGGTAAAATATCTGTTCAAATAATTTGGCCATTTAAAAAAATGGATTATTCATTTCCTCATTATTGAGATTTGAGAGTTCTGTAAATATTCTGGAATCAAATCCTTTTTCAAATGTATGATTTGCAAATATTTTCTCCCAGTCTGTGGACTGCCTTTTCTTACTTTAAATAGTGTTTTTCAAAAAACAGAAATTATCAATTTTAATAAAATCTAATTTATCTACTTTTTTTTTTTTTTTTTGAGACATAGTCTTGCTCTGTTGCCCAAGCTGAAGTACAGTGGGATGATCTTAGCTCACTGCAAACTCCACCTCCCAGGCTCAAGCAATTCTCCTATCTCAGCCTTGTGAGTCGCTGTGATCACAAGTGCACACCATCATGCCCTGCTAATTTTTGCATTTTTGGTAGAGACAGAGTTTAGCCATGTTGACCAGGCTGGTCTTGAACTCCTGACCTCAAGTTGTCTGCCTGACCTAGCCTCTCAAAGTGCTGGGATACAGGTGTGAGCCACCGTGCCTGGCCACTTTTTTTTTTTTCCTTTATAGATTATGTTATGATGTGAAAATACTTACCTAACCAAAGCATACAAAATGTATTGTCTATTTTTTCTAAAGATTTTAGTTTGATCTTACATTTAGGTCCATGATCCATTTTGACTTTTGTACGTCATGCAAGGTATGGATTCAAGTTAATCTTTTTCTTGATGGATATTCAATTGTTTCAACAACACTTATTGCAAATCTGACCTTTTTAACTGAATTGCCTTTGCATCTTTGTTGAAAATCAATTGGTGAATTGTCCCCTTTAAATTTACATGCCTATGTTGAAGCCCTAACTCCCAATGTGATAGTGTTTGGAGATAGGGCCTCTGGGAGATCCTTAGGTTTAGATGAGGTCATGAGAGTGGGGCCCTCATGATGGAATCATTGCCCTCACAAGAAGAGATACCAGAGAGCAGGTGGTTTTTCTCTTTCTACATGAATTCATTGACAAAGGGCCATGTGCGCACAAACCCAGAAGGATGTCTGCAAGCTAGGAAGAGGACATTCAATAAAACTTGACAATGTTAGCAACTTAACCTCAGACTTCCAGCAGTTAAAAATGTAAGAAAATACATTTCTGTTGGTTAAGCCACCCAATCCATGGTATATTTTGTAACAGCAAAGCTGACTAAGCTAACTAAGATGGAAATATATGTGTGGCTGATTTACAGACTCTTCGTTCTGCTTCATCAATCTATTTGTCTATTTGTCTAACTTGATATCAATACCACATTGCCTTGATCACTGTAGCTTACTGTAGTAAGTTTTGAAGTCAGGTAGAGTTAGTCTTCCAACCTTTTTTTCTATTCTAAATTGTTCATATAAATTTTAGGTCCATATAAATTCTAGGTCCATATAAATTTTAAAATCAACTTGTCAATTTCAACAAAAAACATTTTAACAACATTTTGATTGGGATTGCAGTGAATGTATAGATCCATCTGGGAGAATAATACTGAGTCTTATGATGTATGAATATAATATCTTCAGTTTTCTCTTGGAATTGTTTTGTAATTTTCAGTGAACAGATCTTACACATCTTTTACAAATTTATCTGTAACTACTTCCTAGTTTTTGATGCTATCATAAGTGGTATTTTAAATTTCAATTTCTAATTGTTTCTTGCTTGATTAAATCAGGCATAAATAACAATAAATAACCCATATGATTATTTATTGATATTTTTCAAAATGGCCTCAGGAAAAGTTAGTGGACTTAAAGTCCTTTAAATACTACAGAAATGTTCTAAAAATAATCTTGCACTTTTCCTAAATGCCTGGAATAGGGGATAAGGCAATTATCACACAGCATACTTTTCTCAAATACTTCTCATTTCCATTTCATTGTGTGAAGAAGGAATAAGAACCATGCAATGCCAAATACAGTTGCAAATGCTCGTTTTATGCAGATATGGTCTTAATCAGAATACACGAGTAATGTTACACTCAAAGCTATTTTCTGACAGGAATTTAGAGGGCCTTAAAACATTTTTTTGTAGGCATCAGAAGTGATTGGTGTAATGACAGTGAATCTAGCCAATTGAAATATCTGTTGCCTGTCCCAAAGTATGATTTATAACAAGTCATGATTTATTAACAACAAGGAAAAATTAAGAAGCAATCATTTAGACTTGGAAGGAATGAGAATAATAGAGACACAAAACACTGGCTGAGTTCATTAGCAAGAAAATTAACTCCAAGTGAAATATTTTTATATCCATTTTTGAAGGGATTTTCAAATTTACATTATTTTCTCTTATCTTGTGGCACCTGAAGGGAATTATTTGTCTGAATGACATGTTGAAGAATAACAATGAGAGATTGAATTGTTTTTATAAGTAGCTCAATTTCTACCACAGAAAATGACCTTATGTTTTAGACAGTAGAGATAAATAAACCATTTTATGGAAAAGTACTAAGATACCCTAATGTTTCTCCAACCGTCTATGAAAAGCTGATCCCTTTTCTATAAACAATCATTCATGTAAGCAGGTCCTTAGCTTTCCTCTAGAGGAAAAGTTCTCTCTTTATTCTTTATATTTAACAGAAATTATCTAAATAATAAATTTCCCAACTTACTTAAAACTAATGTATTTTTTTACATTAGTTACTGGTCAGTTACTGATAATTTGTACCTACTATAATGAGCTAAATCAAGAATTTAGGGATAAAGTCTAAGGTACACACTAAAACATTAGCATGATTATTAAGAAAATTCAAACAACAGCAACAACAACAGTATTTTTTACAGCTAACTTTATATTCCAAAGTGAAGGTGTTCAGAGAAGCTCAGAGTAAGAATTCAAATTTTATTACATTATCTTCATTATTATGGAGGTCGTCTAGTCCTAATGCTAAGGTGCTCCGATACAAATATCAATACTTCGGGATATGAAGGGGAGGTTGTATGTGTATAATTATTTTTTGTATGAATTATGGTTTCTCTAAAATCAGGATATAGTTTCCATTATCCTCTGATGAGTTACTTGACATCAAAGTCCAATGGGCTATTATAACCTAGGCGTCTTTTAATTAAGGTCTATATAATGGGTCTAGGCACCTTCAGAGCAACAGGTCAGCTTCTACATGCCTATGTATTTGGGTCCTGTGCTGTGCTGGACTTCCAAATTCTAACGTCCCACTTGGAGATTGTAAGTTCAGCTACTCTTCCATGCCAGAACAGACTAATTGCAAAATGATACTACAAGTGAACACCTAAAAGTGAAATAAATCATGGGGATGAAGAGGACATAAGAGATGTCAGTATGATTACAGTACAGGTAGTGAAGCAGGATGTAGCTGATGATGAGACTGTAGCAGTGATATGGGAGCAGCTCTCACAACAAGGAGTGCCAGAGCAAGTCTTTGAGGAGAAAAGTTGCATGACTTGATTTGCTTTAAAGAATATAGTGAGTTGAATTGTGTCATCCCAAAAGATATGTCAAAGCCCTAGCCCTCAAGTCTGTGAATGTAGTGATATTTGAAAATAAGGTCTTCCAGATATAATCAAGTAAAGGTGCCACCATACTGGATCAGGGTGGGTCCTAAATTCAATGACTGGTGTTCTCATAAAGAAATATTTTGATCCAGAGGCACACACAGAGGGAAGACAGCCAAGTGAAGACAGGGACAGAAACTGAAGTGATGTAGCTCCAGGCCAAAAAATGCCAAGGACTGCTGGGAACCACCAGAAGCTAGGAGAGAGACATGGAATAGATTCCTCTCCAGAGCTTCCAGACAGAGTGTGGCCTGGTGATACCTTCAGGATGTCTAGCCTGCAGACCTGTAAAAGAATGCATTGCTACTGTTTTAGTAGCTCAGTTTGTGGTAATTTATTATGGCCATGCTAAGAAACTTAACACAAAAATTTCATCATTACCACGGTGAGGGGAATGGATAAAAGGTGAGCAAGATTGGACACAGGGAAACCAATTAGATGGCTGTCCGATAATTTAGGTGACAGATCATGGCGGCACTAACAGGGACAGTGGCATGAGGATGGTGAGAAGCAGGTTGAGAGCTGAAATTGAGAGTTATTTAGGAGGTAGAATGAACAGGATTCATCATCAGGAGAGGGAATTTTAGGAGAAGAAATTGTCAAGGATAATGTCCACATTTCTGGTTTAACAAACACATTGTAATGTTCACTTCAGAAAGAATAGATTTGGTTGGAGTTGGAGAAAAAATGAGTTTACTTTTGTTCAAGGGATATGTGAGATAACTGTGTGATAGCTAAGTGGACATGCCCCGTAGGAAAAAGTTCTGGAGTGGAGATAAAATGTTACTATGATACTCTGTGCTTCTCCTATGCCACTTAGTACATTCATTATTTTAATCTCCTCTTTATCTGTAAATCCTGAAGAGGAGAATAACTGAGGCCAGAAAAGTGAGAGGACAGCATCTTTTTGTTTTGTTTTATTTTAGGCAACCACAAATAGATCAACAGGAATAAAAATTCCCACCAGACATTGTGTTAATTTATACGTAGATTATTAACTATAATCCTCACAAGAATAATCTTCACTAAAAACCAAATTAATTATAAAACCCACTAAAAGCAAAATAATACACCCCAAGAGTCTCAGGTGCTGGAAAGAGAAGGGTCCCAAGGGTGGACAAATGAGGGGAGATGCACAGGAGTCATGTGGGCTGGGTAAAGTCAGTGGAGCCTGGTGATGGTCCCACCTGGATTGAGCACTCCATGAGGCCAGAGCCCTGGAGCATTTCTACACAAAAGGCACACACAGTATAAATAACTCTCTCTGTTTTCTCAAGTAAATTTCAAGAGTCTTTCTCTGAGAGAAGCAGAAATTCAAGCCTTTTAACTGGAAGAACTGAATTCTTTCAATGTTAACTTCAAGTTACAGGGATATTAATCTAAAACAGATCTTGCAGAGGCAAATATGAAACAAATAACATAGGTATATAGAGCTGCTTCAATAACACACATGCAATGCACAGGAAATTAATAACACATGAAATGCACAACAAAATCAATCCCTCAGTCCACTAACTCCACTGAAAATGGGTATGTGGTAAAAAATAAAAACACAAAAATACCCCACCCCACCCCCAAGAAAAGCATACCGCAGCTATACTAAACCACACAAGGAGGGAGAATTGATGGGAGTGACAAATGGAAGAAGGTGCACCCCAAAAGTGAAACTAGCAGAAAGTTTCCAAGAATTTGACATTTGAAAAATAATTTCTAAAGACATACAGCAAAAATGGTGATATGAGTAACACTGTAAGAGATATCTAAGACGTCCATTGCAGCAACATGGATGCAACTGGAGGCCATGATCCTACACCGGTTAATGCAGAAAGAGAAAGCCAAATACACGATTCACTTATAAGTGGGAGCTAAACATTGGGTTCATATGAATACCATCATGGGAAAAATAGACTCTAGAGATTCGAAAAGAGGGGAGGCAGAGATTGAGGCAAGGGTTGAAAAACTACCTATTAGGTACGATGTTTACTACTTGGACCATGGGAGCATTAGAAGCCTAAACCTTAGCATCACACAGTATACCCATGTAACAAACCTGCACATGTACCTTCTGAATCAAAATGAAAAATATAAATCAATAAATAAAGGAAAAGAAAAAGATTTTAAAATAATAAAATATTGGCAATAGTAAGCTCACATTTATCAAGCACTTAGTATTTGCCAGGCATTATTCTAATATGTATATATGCTATACACATTATTTGGCCTATTAATCACCTTGACCCTATGTGGCAGTAACTGTTACCCCACTTTTACAAACCATGAAGCTGAAGCAAAGAGACAAAGATCAACAAGATCACACATTTCAGAAAACATGGAGCTGGGGTTTGAACGCAGAAAGTCTCATTTCAGAACTCACACTCCTAAGCACTTTGGTGCACCAAGTAGAAATTCTAAAATTACTTTAATAAAATAGTCATTGGAACCTACTCAGTGGGTTAACTGAAGACTTGATATAATTAAAGGAAGAAGTAGAGAATTGCATGACGATCTGAGAAATTCTGCCCAGACTCTGTTACAAATGTGGTACTAAATGTAGAGAAAAAGAAGATACAAATGTGAATAAGGAGGTAAGGACTCAGGAAGATGAGGTTAAGTCTAGGCCACTAAGAGTTCCAAAATGAGAGAAGGGAGAAAGTAGGGGAAATAATATATGCAGAAATAATGCTGAGAATTTCCTAGAATTAAAAAAACACTGCATTCTCATAAGTAGGGGACACAAAGGCTTTTATTTATTCTTCATTTATTTATAAACATATTTGTACCCATGTTAATTGTAGCAAAAATGCATAATGTCAAAGACAGAAACAGCTACCAGAGAATGAGACAGTTTAACTATAAAGGAATGGTGATTTGACTGACTGCAGAATATGGACATCAGAAGAAAATGTAATAATTCTTCAAATGCTAAAGAAAAAATGAAATTTCACCTAGATATTTTCACCTACCCGAAAATTGATTCATGTGTAGGCAAAAGCAGAATGTATAAACCAATCGTCTCTTCAAAGAATAAATCTAAAAGAAATTAGGTGGGCTATAGAAGCAATAGTGGGCAAAGGAATTTGTAAACAAGTTGACAAATGCTAAATAATCACATTTTGGTTGTGTCTGAAAAAATACACTAATAATAATGTTTAATATTTGGGGATTTACCAGCCAGTAGAAAATTACCTAGAAGACGGGTAGGAATAATTAATTTGGAGTTCAACACACTTAATATTATTTTACTATTCAAGAGAGGAACAGAGCTATTGATTTGTGTTACATGTTAAATATACATATTAAAATTTAAAGATTAATCATTAAAAGAATAGAAGAAGAAGGTAAAACGAAACGAAAGTGACACAAGTGCAAAGACTATGACAATAGAAGGAAAAGAAAAAAAATGATATACATAAAGAAAAATGACCCAGTATGAAACAGAATATTTCACATATGTAAAATGTTAAATACAAATAAAAAAACTCATTCATATGAATACATATACACATAATAAAGTTTAGACACATAAACAATGAGGATGCATATACTCAGCTTCAGAATGGTGATATTAGGAAGGAGAGGAAGTATGGAGTGGAATACAAAAGCGGTTGAATAGTTTTTATTAATTATTTAACTTTGCTTTTTGTTGTTTTGTTTTTGTTTTTGAGACTGAGTATGACTCTGGCGCCCAGGCTGGAATGCAGTGGTGTGATCTCATTCACTGCAACCTCTACCTCCTGGGTTCAAGTGATTCTCCTACTTCAGCCTCCTGAGTAGCTGGAATTACAGGCTTGTGCCACCATAACCAGCTAATTTTTGTATTTATAATAGAGACAGTGTTTTGTCATGTTGGCCAGGCTGGTCTTAAACTCCTGACCTCAAGTAGTCTGCCTGCCTCAACCTCCCAAAGTGCTGGGATTACAGGCATGAGCCACCATGCCCCGCCAAATTTTATTAATGTTTTTAAAAGGAAAATATACATGAGAAGAAAAAACAAAGAAACAAGTTCAGAAATGTTAATTAACTTTTCCAGGATCTCAGGCTATGAAGGGAAATAAAACAAGGAAATACAGACTTCTAATATCAGTATCTGTTAAACTGACTTTGCCCAATTCATTTTGCATTAACATGGACAGGGCCCGGCATGTGGCACAGGTGCTCAAAATGAGAGGCAACAGCTGGAAAAGTTCTTGGACGGTAGTTCCCTGCTGAAAGCGGTTTGGTGTTAAATGCCACCATTTAATCGGGAGCTTTAGGGCTGCACTTGGCATTTAGGGGTCTGTTCCAGTTGGAAAGGAGCCAACTCTCAGAGACTCAGAAGCTATGACCTAAGGAAACAGAGATCATCTAGTTCAACTGGCTTATTTTACAGATTGAGAAAGGGAGGAAATGCAGAGAGCTTAACTGGCTTGCTCAAAGTCAACCAATGAGTGGTTGACTCAAAATGTAATGCTATGTCAATTTTATCAGTGCACTGCACTTTAGTCAAGTGGTAGCAGAATACTGCTGGGAATGGTATGATGGTGGTAGTGATTATGACAGCTCACTTTAGGGAGGCATTAAACTAAATTCTAGGCACTCATCCAAATTGTTAATAAGTATCCTTTTGAGTAATTCTACAATAACACAAATAGTTAGGTATAATCATAATCCCCATTTCAGATAAAAGACATTCTTCTCAGCAACTAACCATTAATAAATGACAGACTAGGTTCCAACCCAGAGAATCTGACTCTGAACTGGAACTCTTGTCCATATGCTTTGCTGAAGACTCAAACTGTTCAAGGGAAAGACAGGAAGGTGGCCACTGGGAGCTCAATCCCATCCCTCTTGGGTACAACTTATAGGCAGATCTACTATATTTCCTATCACTGGAGATGCAAAGTGGATATTTGGTTTAGAATTTGCCATCATCTGATGTTTACATGTATTCCCTATGGTTTCAAGTCAAGTAGGGATCTTGATGCAATGTTAAGTCGAATAAATGGATTGACTTGTGAATTGTTGAACTAAACCTGAAGTTATTTATCTTAAACACACCTATAGTTTTCATATATATATATAGGGAGTACTTCTGTAAAACATAAACATTTTACCCTCTCTCTGGTGTATACAAACCCTTATCACAGGGGAAAAAAAAAAAAAAAAGACGCTTGAGCCAAACAATACCGCATAATTTGCTTTATGCTAACCAAAGTGAAAGTGACTCAAATTTTTCTAATAATAAGATGTTACTGGTTAAAGGATGTTAATAATACAGTTTATGAGATGACTCAGTTTATTACTCTACTGACTCCATCTAACAAGAAATTAAAGCTTGTTACTTTTAGAGGCAGAACTGTATAGTGGTCAAGAGGCTGAGTTTTGAAGAAAGGGTATTGAGTTTACATTTCAGCAATGCCATTCAATTTTCTACTGTGTGCTTAATCAGTACTAGTATTTATGTACTCTCAAATTTAAAAAGAATGGTCAAGCATGTATTCATTTCACCCAATCTCCAATCACCAACTTATCAATATTTTAATTATCTGCTGAACAATCTCAAGAGAATAAAACCACAATTCTCACTACATACAAATTTTATTTGTGAGAAAACTATAATCTAAAATGCTATTATTATGCACATATAGAGAATGCTGGCTATAAAATTTTTATTCCCAGTATAAAAACTATAGTTTGTAAACAAGTATAACTATCACCCAAAGGATACACACAGTTGCCCAAAAGATTTTATATATCAGAGTTATATCAATTTCTAAGTTATTTAGAAAGAAACAAGTGAAACAAATCTATTTGATTTGTGAAAAGTTAGAATTTCTTGTGCAAAATATTGAAATGCAAAGAAAAGATTTTTAAAAACATTCACACAGTGACAAACAAGTTACAGACATAGGATAGCAAAATGTCAAAATATCAAAAAATCAAAACAAGAAAATAATCAAGATGGATTAGCTTAATAGGCTTCCTACATTTGAAGCAAAGTACAGTTTTTAAAGAGGCATATCTGCCTCATTTTGAAATCACAAAATGGCATCCACACACCAAACAATTTGCAGAAATAGTTTGTTGGTTTACAGAGCTTTTTTAAAAACTCAAATTACAAAATCACATTTCATATTTTTAAAATCTAGGGTTTTTTTCTGTTTTTCTTAAAAAGCCAAGCTTACATTCTTATAGAGCAGCAGGAAGCTGGAGTTCAGTAATTTCTGTCCTCATTACATAAGGCTTTCCAGTTTGCCACCTGTTTTACTAACCTATTGTACTCATTTACATTGCTAGCCTGCCCCCTATGGTCAAGCGAGCTCATAACCCCTATCCACTGCCAGGTAAAGTCAAGTAGTGAACGTGATCAATGGCAGAAGGGACTTTAAGATTGGACATCATTTGAGAGGTTCATTTGTTCACCTATTTATTCATTCACTCATTCATTTGTTCAACAAATATGTGGGTATTTGGTAAGTGCCAGATGCTGGGTTCAAATAAGAATATAAATACTTGAGACTTATTTTCAATGAGGTACTATGCAATCATACATCTGGAGGAACTTACCAAGGCGTATGAAACAGAGTTGAAGACATAATATTAGCAAACCATAGGAAATGAAATAAATTCAAAGGGTGCCATAATTTAAATGGTCCCAAAGGATGGAGAATTTAAAGAAAGAAGGGGTAGTCAACAATGTAAAATCATGGCTGAGAAGTGAAGTCCGATGAAGAAAAAAATAAAAAAGATCATTTCATGAGGTAAATAGCAAATCTCTGTTAACATTTAAGAGGGCACTTAGAGTAAACTAATAAAACCAGGTTCCATAGCAAGAAAGTGAGAATAAGAGCATAAGAAAGAGATGTGAGTGAAATGAGGGTGAGGGGTGGATGTGAAGGGAAAGAGTGGGGCTGGATGCAGACAGGGAGGTGAGTTGGGTATTTTTTAAGCTATGGGAGATGCCAAGTGAAAAGGACTGAATATGTGCAAAGGAAAGTCTTGGTACAAGAGAGTTCACAAGAATAACCATAATCTAGAAAGAATTCAATTTAGTTAAAGAATCATTAATTTAAATTTTGATTTTAGAGCAAAATTTGGCAACTTTACCATGAGCTACATCCACAAGGTTACTTCTTGGGATGAATTCTAGGAAGGTATTTTCACCATGAAAGTTTCTTTAATTGGCACCAACATTCAGTAACAATAAGCTACAAAAGAAAATCTGTTGATTCCCAATTAAGCCTTATTTTCTGGCATTCTACTTGTGACCTCAATGTTTATAAATATTTCTGGTTCTTTAGTTCTGTTGGAAATGACATTGTTTTCCACAGATATATTTAATCTTGGAACAATGAAATCAGGTGGCACCTTTCTATAAAATCCTCTACACATTTAATATTCAAAGGAAAGCAAGATTAAGGTACATATTATATATTTATACCAGAAAGATAATGTTTATTTCACTCTTCTGTAGACCTACACCAAACATACTACTTCTTCCAATTTTGACATTGAAAAAAATCTAATGGCAACTACATGTTCATCAGGTAAGGATCAAATAAACTCAGTAAGAGAAAAAAGGAAAGTTGAGTGTAGTTAGTTCTGAATTTTCATAAGGTAATATAGTCCGGGTAAGATGACTTATCAGGATATCTTTATTTCACTTATGAAGCTGTGAAATAATAAGAAAGGAAATAAAACCTGCCATCTGATTGTGGTTTAAAAAACAATAATTCCATAAGTTACTTCTTAGAAGTACTTCGAAGCAAAAGGCTCATAATGTAATTTTTTAAATGAAGGCACAATTTGAAATGAAAACAAAACTGACTGTTCCCATATGCTAGGAATAAATTACGTCACATTGCTCTCCCTCCCTAGGAGACGCTCCTACACCCGAAATTCGATAGAAAAATAAATGTTTATTGGTTGTTGCTTATTCAAGCAGTGTATATACATACAGCACTGAATGTTGAAAAGACTCATCTATATTTAATAATAATTGAGATATACTGCCTATTGGAAAATGAGAGTAGGATACCCAGATATATTTGTCATGCATTCTGTAAAATGCATGGCAAAAAATCAATTCAATTTTTCCTCCATAATACATGAGAAGAACCCCCAAGTGCTTGCTTCTTGATGTCTTAGTTTAAAAATAGAGTATCAGTCTCACTGAAGTACACCTCTACAAGTCTAGCCTTCACAGCCTTTCCCATAGTGAATCCAAATGTACATTACTTCCACCTCCTCTTCCATCTCTACCACCATAAGAGTGATGACAACCACAACCTGGAAAAGCTTCACGTCCTGTGATGGTTGTGATGACAATAGCAGGCTATCTGGAGCTGCTGCTGCCATCATGCTTGCTGCAGCAGGGAGGCATGACTGGGTCTATACATCCATGGAGCCAGCAGGGGCTGGGGGTATGGGGAAGCCCCACCCCTTCTGAGTTGAGATGAGGGCTCACTGGTTGCCACTGCAGCTGCCCAAGCCATGGCTATGGACCCAGGCATGCCTGGGGCTGGGAGCAGGCAGGAGCTTTGTCCTCCTGGGTGGGGCTGCAACCACCCAAGTTGTGGGCAGACAGGGGGAGGCAGGCGCCCTTTTCTCTCAGGTGCAGCTACAGCTGCCCAAAGTCATGGTTGTGGATCCTGGGCTCATGTATGCTGTTGAGGGGCTAAGAGCTGGCAAGATCCTTACGCTCTCAGAGGCAGTTGGACCCAGGCACTTTTGTACTCTTGCAAGCTCAAAACTGCCCACTCCCACTGGCTGGCTTCTCTCTGCTTTTGGCTTCCATTCTGATCTTGGAGAAAAGTTGGGGCTGAGCCCAGGCACTGTCACAGCCCGACCAGGTGTGCATACAATCAGGGCAGTGCAGACCTGTCATTACTCTGCCACCTCAGCCCCCTCTGGACTTTGGGCACCAAAGATCATAGGAGGGAAACAAATAGTGGGCTGAGGGCAGCTTGGCGCTGGCCTGCAGGTGCCCTTTGACACCTACAGCCCCTTGGTGCCATGAACGCAGCAGGAGGCAAACAGGTTCCTGGGCAGAAGGGGGAAGGCCCCCAGTAAGGCCCCACCTTCAGGCCTAGGAGAGTCTGAAGGCTGGAGGCCAGGCTGCCAGTCCCATGGACTACAGTGGGAACTTGTGGTGCCTTTTCTGAGCCTGCTCATTGCTGCTCATGAGCCAATCAGCATGTACTTCCTCCCCTCTGAGGCCCATAAAAGCACTGAGCTTAGCCAGGGCAGAGCAGACATTGGGATGACCAGCTACAGAGAGGAACTACTCCCTCTAGGGCCTCCTCTATGCTGAGAGCTGCAGATGATGGGACAACCAGCTACAGAGAGGTGCTACCCTCTCTGCTGAGAACTAAACACTTGTTGGGATGACCTGCCTGCAAAGGGGAACTTCCCTCTCAGCTAGGAGCTGAATACTCATTGGGACACCTTGTCTATGGAGAAAGGCTGCCCACTGCAGGTTTTCTCTGAGCTATTCTATTGCTCAATAAAGCTCCTCTTTGTCTTGTTCAACCTCCACTTGTCTGCGAATCACATTTTTACTGGCCACAGGACAAGAACTCAGACCAACCAAATGGTGAGGCTAAAAGACTTGTAACACGAACAGGGCTGAAACATGCCCCTTGCTTGCCACATTGCAGGCAAACACAAGTAGAGAAGAGCTGCAGCCCTTTGGGAGACCCGGACCTGGGAGCTCCCTAAGCCAGGTCTGTGACTCACTCTCTGGGCTATGCAGTTCCTGGTGTCTCCAAGCTTCTGAGCACTAGCACATTCCCTTAGTGCCAGTGGGGGAAGCTGCTTGTGGTATGCCTGATCCAGCCGCAGCCTCACAAAGAGCTGGTGCTTGTGCCAGCACCTGGAGCTGCCCGCTTCAGGCAGCAGCCAGTTTGTTTGCCCACACAGTGGCTGGACCCCACGCTTGCTCACATGCCCCTCACCACTTCACACCTGACTTGCAGTCTCCCGTGGAGGTGTGGCAAGTTAGTAGTGTGAACTGAATGCAGCCTGCCAGGCTGAGTGGGCACAATGAGCCCAGTGGGCCTGGGCAAAACTCAAGCAAAGGCGCCACCAGCCACAGGTTTCCAGCCAGGAAAGTGACACCCCAAAGATCCTATAACAACTTTGTACAAACATGTTTAGGGATTTCAAAAATTTCAACCAACCATCTTATGATTCTGAGTGAAATCATTGCACAAAGTAAGTTTAGCAGGGACTTCTTCTCTTTGAAGTTGTTACAGAAATTGCAATTAAGGATACAAACCTGAAAATTTTTCTAATTAATATAACACTGGTTTATTAGAAATTAAGGAATTTATTCCACAACCTATTCAAACAGATTCCAAGTCCAGCTGAAAATAAATAAAAACTTATTTATTATCAGTGGTCTATATTTGATATTAGGATAAGCACTAAATAAAAAGTCTATTGTGCTAGGAACTCAAAATTTCAGACAGGAATTTACATAATACTCAAACAACAACCTGTATAACATGGGATCTACTTACCCCTGCAAGGCTTTCTCTCCAAACCAGTCTCCTTTTCCTAAAGTTCTAAGAAAGACTGGGTCCTCATTTGGTGAGTCTTCACGAGTGACATTTACCTACAAAAAGAAACAATGAAAGTTCAAATCTACTGCTTACCCACAATGATCAAAGCAACACTAATTAATAAAGTTAATTCCATTTCTTGTTTCTTTTCCTTGTTTATATTTATAAAAAAAGAGCACTATAAGGACCAAAGAACAATTATCAAAAATTCCCAGGAAAACCACAAGAGCTTACTTCCAAATATTGTTATCCTTTCAAGTTATTTTAAAGAAATAATACATTACTTGTTAATTTGATCTCACTCCTCATATCCATTCTAATTTTCCTACCTTTATGAAGCAACCACTATAATAAACTTGCTGATCATTCTGCCGATCTTTTTTATGTGTTTATATACATGTATTTTTAAAATATATTAATAACATAAGTGGTATTCATCATTCTGCAACTTACTTTTTCCTCTTAATATTGTTTTAATTATTTATTCCATGGTCTTAGATATAAATCTATTTCATTCATTTTCATGTATGAGTCTTATTTCATCATATAAACATATTTCCTTATCCATATCTTATAAATTGGCAACTATACTGTTTTCATTTTTTTTCTTTCTTTTTGCTGAAATGAACATCCTTCTACATGCCTCCACATTCATATCCTAGTTTCTCTATAATAAGCCTGCCCCTTTCCCTAACAAGGAACCAGCTTTCATTTGAAGACATATCACATTTTCATAAAGATTGATTGCATGGCTCTGACTGACTATATCCCTCATAATCTACATGCCTTTACTTGGTAGGATTTCTATTTCTAAAGATACATAAATTACATACATGCCCCTTTTTACTATAATAAATAATATATCCTTCAAAGAAAGTTGTCTTTCTTCAGCATTCTCCACAAATTGTAGTAAGCACTCAATAAATAGTTGTAAATTGTTTTAAAAGAATGTGTCATTACTAACAAGACAGATAGCTTGGCACACACAGGACTTGTGACTTAAGTGATAGTCCACATAAGGCAAGTGATAACTTTTTGTTGTTGTTGCATGAATGAAAACAAACATAGGGTCCCTTGTACCTTTGTGATAATTCACTTTCCCCTCAAGCTCTGCTAACATTCCTAAAACTGCCTATGTGTCATCCAGAAAGGTTAAATAATTAAAATTCACCTACCTGGAAAATGTGATAAAGTAAAAAAGCTAATTTCTTGAGACAATGCCAGACGCTTAAACACATTTAATAATACTATGCTTCAAGTTTCTGAATCTAGAGATTAGATGTTAAAGACAGGAATTTTTATAAGTATTAAGAAGGTCTGTGTAAGGGGAAGGAAATTCAATTATTATTCTCCACTGATCCATTTGATTACTCCTCCACACAGTGTTTCAAAACCATGAAAATTCAGTTTTTAACACCTTTACTTACTACTAAGCTGTATCATAGAGATACTAGTTTGCATGCTGATGAGGCTTTTTTAGATGTGGAATCTTCAGTAGGGAGTTTGATTTAAAATAAAGGTTACTGGGCCCTTATTCTTGAGGTTCTCATTCACCCATGTTCATATAAATAGCTGAAATTTATTTTCTTTGTTTAAACAGTATTCCATTTTATGTATTCATATGCAATTTACTAATTCTATAGATATAAATGTGGGTTGCTTCCAGTTTTATTTTTGTTTTATTTTGTTTTTATTGTGCTACTAACAGTATTACTGTGAACATTCTTATGCATGTGCTCTGGTGTCCATGGGTAAAAGTTCACTAGGGTAAACATTTACAAATAAAGAACAAGGTTATTAAATACATGCATCTTCAATTTCACTAGGTATCAACTCATTCATGGTACAGTCTTACATTCCTACCATCAGTGGGTGAAAAATGCATATCATATTATATTGTTATCAATAGTTAATATTGTCAGACTTTGATTTTTTTTTCCAAAAAGGCAGGTATTTGATGGCGTTTCCCTTATTATTAATAGAGGTGGAACATTTTATGATCTAATTTTTTGAGACACTTGTGTTTCTTTTGATGATGTGTCTGATCATGTTTTTTGTCCATTTTTCTATTTGACTGATCATCTTTATTTTTGTTGTTGTTGATTCACAAGACTATAGTTTGTCTAAACCATCTTTATGGTGTCTTGTTGAACAAATGTATAACTTTAATGTAATTACATTTAACCATGTTATCTTTTGTTGTTTGCATTTTAAAATATCTTATTCAAGTAATCCTTTCCTATCCCAAGATAATACAAATATTCTCCCAATTATCTTTTAATTTTTTTTCCTAATTTTTCTTTTCACATTTTATCTGAAGCTTACATTATGTATGGTGTAAATAGGGATCCAAGTTTATTTATGTCCCTATGCATAAACAATTGTTGTGTTATCTGTAGTGCCCATGACATCCTAAATCAAGTTTCCATATTATCATGGATCTTTATCTGGACTTACCATCTTATTCTGACATATTTATCTGGTTCTCAGTCACATTAAGGCCACATTTTTGCCCATTACCTGAACCTTACAATAAGCTTGATATCTACTATAGTAACTCCCAGTATGTTTCTCTTGCTTTCAGATGTCCTGCCATGTTGGTGTTTTGCTCTCCATTATATTATTTTAAATACAATTTTCTTCTTAAAAGACTTGAACATTTTCTTGTTATAGATATGCCTAGATACTTGATTTTTGAAATGGTATTTAAAAAAATACTTTAATTATATGTTATAGTATTTAGAAATGTACATGAATTTTTAAGTTATCATATAGTAAAATTTAGTTTTTTTCTTTTTCAGAATATAGCTGTATGAACTTAAATACATGGATAGCTTTGTCTAATTCCCAACAGATACAGATAGATTAGATACAGAACAATTTCGTCACCTCTAGAAACTCCTTCATGCTATGTCATATCCTTCACAATTCCTCACCCCTATAATCTGTTCTGCATCAAACTAATTTTTCTTTTTGAGAATACCATATAAATAGAATAATACAATATTTAAACTTTTCGGTCTTTTTTTTAATTCAGCATATTGAGTTGTATAGAGATATAGAACAGTTCCATTAATAAAGAAAAATGTTCTGAATAATGCTGATTTTGCTAAACTCTTAATTTTAATAATATATATATCTGTATAAAATCCTAAAAGAAACTAAAATCATATCATGTATAAGTTACTATTTATTTCTAAATAGTTATTTCTTTTTCACTACAGTAGTTGGGACGACTTGTACCACACTAAACAAAACTGGTAATAATGTATGTCTTTATCTTGTTCTTGATATTAAAAAAACGTTTCTCAGAGGTTTCAGCATAAGGTATATATAAACATATTTATAAATATGCAAATAAAATTTCCATAAGAGAACACTGTTTATGTTCAAAACCACTGAGCATTGTGTTAAGGCAACATGTTTAATTAGAATGTTTAAATACTTGTTAATTTTATGAAGTTAAGCCATGTGATTTTAAATGGCATTTAATAGACAAGAGTTTTTGAATCACATTCTTTCTAATAGTAGGGTATAAGATATATTGAATAGAATCAGAAAAATGAAAATGCCTTTGAACTATTATTAGAACTCTGCAACTTTGCTTACCCATCCTGTTCAATTTTGGTTTGATTTATTTGTAAAGAGATAGCTCATCTTGTGATGCGACACAACTACAGGGACATATGCAGGACTCTTTGGTGCTTTAAAGTTCACTGTTGGGGAAGCAAGTCACGTTTCCAGGCAACTGGAACGGACAGATTGAAGTATAGAGAACTAACTGAGCTTCTACTTGAGGCAGCATCAACTACTTTAGCCATTATCACTGCAAGCATTCTGCCTCAGGTTTTAGAAAAATCAGATTGCACAGGTTTAATGGGGAAAAACAAGTATTGCAAAGCTTATTTTATAATGCTTCTCTCTTTGTGTGAATGTGCTTAATGGAAGAATAAAAATTGTTTTACACTTAAATAAGTGGAACTGAACAAGGGGAATTTCATTTGTGGCTTGGCAGCCCCTGTTGTGTCTCCTTCTATCTCAGAGCATTTTCAAAGAAAAAGCCAGTTTGGTGGTAACAAGGAACAGGTCTTGGCCAAGGTTATCCTTTGTACATTTTTTTTAATGCATGGGAAAACAAGTTGACATCTGTAAACCTAAAATAAAACATATAATCTAGAAAATTCCAGATCTATAACTTATTTGTCTGCTGAACTGAACCTACTCTCTTATTATTCACCTCTCTTTCCTGCTCTTTGCCATTGGGACTTAGGTATGCTAACCTCACCTTCTGCTTCTTAAGACTTAATATATTCTAATTATTGTATATAGTGACATATTCTTAATGATTTTAATATATTAGAACTAATATAATATTGCTAATATATTAGTATTAGAATAAAATTAATACAATTATTATGTAATTGATGTAATTAAGAATCATAGCAGCTAACTTGTGTGACCTAAAAAAGTAAGTTAGTAGAAATTTATGTCTGGTTTAAAATAAAAGAGATCTGGAATGTGTCAAGAGAGTCTAATATATTAGTACTGCTTCTCTCCCAGAAATCCCACAGTGCTCTGAAATATTCCCAAGAGAATGCATTCCTGTGGTGTAATTTCCACACTGTTTCTACTTATACTAACATCATAACATGTAAAAAGGCACCACTAATGCAACCGTCTTCGGCTGAAACTGATTACAAAGCACTACTTTTAGGCAGTAAAATTTGCACTAACAGGGTGGTAACAAAAGCCTGTCAGAAATCCATCTCAAAGGATAAACACATCATTCCATGATAGCAAAGAATTAGCAATGTAGTAATGAAAAAATAAACTCAGAATATCAGGACAAATTCCCCATGCAACCTTCTGAGTCATTTATATCCATGGTATTTTTCAATTTTCCCTGATTCTTTAGTCAATCTAAACAATAAGAGAATAAATGATAATCTCTAACAATCTATCACATTAACTACAAAATATTAACATTTTCTTATCTTCTAACATTGGAAAATACAAAATACGATTTTTACTTTAACTGTGGTCAGACATGTCATTTCATGATGCCTTTTAAAAGGTCAGCCCTTGAGTTCTACTTCTACCCAGGCATTCATTAATCACTCAAAAAATAGGAAAAATAAAAGCATAAATGTTGTTTTCTTCATTTTAGTGTGACACGCCATTGGTATAAACATTGACATATGCATATATTTGATCCAAAATTAGTCCAAAGAGAATTATCTAAATTGTGATTCAACAATACTTATAATCTTCCACCACACTCTATTCACTGTGGCTCTAAATCTCTCTATATATGAGCTATGTTACCAGAGTCAGTCATTTTGTTAAATTAGAAAAAATAAATTGACTTTATTTATAAAGTGATTATTATAAAAACAGAAAGTGGCATATCAATTCCATTTTTGTATTTCCTTCTTCATCTCTTTCTATAGTTAGTACATCCAGAGATAAAAATTCCTTGTAATGATACATAACAAAGGAAAATAAGTTTAAATCACAGGTTATAGTGTAATGACACAAACACAAAAATGATTACAGCTTTAATGTGGCAAGAAATTTAAGGTACTTTTAGTAATATAATAGCATAGTATTCATCTAAAAAATTGAATTTTCCAATTCAATCCATTTCTTAGTTTTAAGACATAAATAAATTTATATTGTTGAAAAACTAAATTGGTTTAAACAGTTTAAGAAATAAAGTATGATTTTTCACTCATAATCCTTGTCTGTCCCATTTTAACCCTTTCCTTTATAATTTATCACTTTTCGTAGTTTTTAATATCAATTTTTTTATGAAAATAACTTCAAACATTAATATATATATATATATATATATATATATATATATATATCTCCTAATCATCCTCAAAGTATTCAGCAACTTTCCAAAGGGCACTAAAATGACTGTTTCGTAACAGGATTAAAATTTAGGACATCTAATTTCAAAGTCCAGGTGTTTCATTATAGCAATGTCACTGCTTCTAATGACTAGATGAATTTTGTAAGTGATCTAAGTATTTTTTTTTCCCCTTTGGAGGCACAGGCTTGCTCTATTACCCAGGTTGAAGTACAGTGGCACCATCTTGGCTCACTGCAACCTTCACCTCTTGGGCTCAAGTTATCCTCCTGCCTCAGCCTCCCAAGTAGCTGAGACCACAGGCATGTGCCACCATGCCCAGTTAATTTTTTGCATTTGTAGTTTAGATGGGGTTTTGCCACATTGCCCAGGCTGGTTTCAAACTCCTGACCTCAGGTGATCTGCCTGCCTCCGCCTCCCAAAGTGCTGGGATTACAGGCATAAGCCACTGCATCCAGCCAGTATTTTCTTTTTCATTATATTATTTTAATTATGGAGATCTTTCTATTCACACAAATATACCAGTGTCATCTAATATTATGATTATTAGCAAGTAGGCTACTCTCTGATGTTCAAAGTTACACCTTTTTTTCCCTCCTGCATCATTTTTTGTAAAATCCATTCTCGAATACCTCTCTGTGTCAAAAAACGAAACAAACTCATACAGCACAAGACTCTGCATGTGTTCCTACTGGAGTTATTAACCAACACCAGGCTCCCCTACTGCATCATTGTCTTGTGCCCCCAAAGCTTACCGTTCCTTTGCTGATGATAAAGAAGGTGTCCCCTCTTGCACCTTGCCTGATAATATATTCTCCATTTTCATAGTGGGTCTGAAAAGTAGAAACAATAAGAAAAAAAATTAAGCAAGGAGTAAGCTACCAAACAGCTCAGCCTCTTCAAATATCAACCCCTAGGGATACATTCATCCTGATAGAATTTTATACCAGCCTAGTAACCATCACAATTTATATTGAATATTAGTCAATGTATGCAATAATTACAGAGATTTCATTTCTATAATGCTCATTTGCAAGACTGCTTTTAATGTCATTTTTCTAGGTGACTGTATCATATCCTTAAATTCATTCATTTTAATTATTTGATGAAAACATTTTTTTCTCCCATCAACTGAGCATGAAACAAAATAGCAGAGCTGCTAATTAAACTACTCATTCTATATTATTTGTCATTCTCATTTGGTTTTAATAGTCTCATAATGAGAATCTTTTTTCCCTAAGAAATTACTACAGCATGTAAAAATCTTCATTTGAAACCAGGTTGACTTTTAGTGTGGGTTACATGGCCCTAGTTACTTTTAAAGGCACCACTTTATGCTTTAGTGTTCTTGCTTCAGCAGTTTAGATTTGGCCCTGTCAAACAGAATGTCTTCATTTTATGGACTGAATTCTGGTCCAGCATCTGTGAGCTTATAAACTATCAAACGAGGAGTGAGGTAAGGCTGCAAGAGGATTATCACAATCAGTATGTCAATATTCTGACACAAACACCACAACTATGTCCGTTCCCAGGGTGAAGATTACTTCTGTAATGAACAAAAGTAATTTCAATAAGGAGAGGTGAGAGAAAATACTGCTGGGTCAAGAGGTCTAACAGAAAAATGTGAACTCTGCCATCTGGCCCTATCCTTTTCTGCAGCATAGCACAGAAGCTATATTTTGGGAAATAAAAGGCTGATGGTTGTTATTTGCCTTATGCTTCAATACCATTTTTCTTAACACATAAAGTGTTAAGATTGCCTTAAATTGCCTTTAATTAACACTTGACATTGAGAAGAACCATTTTTTTAGAGTTTCTAGAAAGTTAAGATACTACCTAATTTGCTAATTTATTTTTTACTCAAAAGTAATTCATTTTGCTAGTAACAAGATTTTTAAGGAAAAAAGATATTCCTTATCTTTTCCCTCAATTTCAACCACCAGATGATATACAGAGTCTGGTATGTACCCTTCAAGGCTTTTTTTTTCTATGGTTTTAACCACCACTGCCCCACCTTGCACACACACATGCATACACATAATTATTTCTAAATAAGATTACAGAATGCGTATTCTTCAATTGATTTATTTAAGAAGATATCTATGTTCAATTTTCATGTTTTACAGCACTAAAAAAGAAAGAACTTTACAACATGCAGATTTGATGAACAAAATTGCAAGGTCCACCTTCATGTATTCATTGAACAAATACTTTTCGAGACAGGGTCTCATTCTATTGCTCAGGCTGCAGTACAGTGGCCCAATCATGGCTCATGGCAGCCCTGATCTCCCAGGCTCAAGTGATGCTCCCAGCTCAACCTCGGATATGGTTTGGCTGTGTCCACACCAAAATCTCATCTTAAATTGTAGCTTTCGTAATTCCCACAGGTTGCGGGAGGGACCTATGGGAGATAAGTGAATCATGGGGACAGTTTCTCCCATATTGTTTTTGTGGTAGTGAATAAGCTTCATGAGATCTGATAGTTTTATAGGAGGTTTCCCCTTTTGTTTGGTTCTCATTCTCTCTTGTCCACTACCATGTAAGACGTGCTTTTTGCCTTCTGCCATGATTGTGAGGCCTCCCCAACCATGTGGAATTGTGAGTCCATTAAACTTCTTTTTCTTTATAAATTACCCAGTCTCAGGTATGTCTTTATCAGCAGCATGAAAACAAACTAATAAATTGGTACTGGGAATGAGGGGCTGCTGTAAAGATACCCAAAAATGTGAAAGTGACTTTGGAACTAGATAACACCCAGACATTGGAACAGTCTGGAGGACTCTCAGAAGAAGACATGAAAATGTGAGAAAGTTTCCTAGAAACTTGGAGGGCTCAGAAGACAGAAAGATGTGGGAAAGATTGGAACTTCCTAGAGACTTACTGAATTGCTTTGACCAAAATGCTGATACAACTTGCAGCAAGATGATATGATGAAAAAGAAAAACCTGTTTTCTGAGAAGAAATTCAAGTTGGCTGCAGAAATTGGCATAAGTAACAAGAAACCAAATGCTTAACGCCAAGACAATGGGGAAAGTTTCTCCAGGACATATCAGAGTCCTTTATGGCAGCCCCTCCCAACAGAAGCCCAGAGGCCTAGGAGGAATAAATGGTTTCATGGGCCAGGCCCAGGACCCCCCTGCTGTGTGAAGCCTAGCGACCTAGTGCCCTGCATCCCAGTTACTCTAGCACTGGCAGAAAGGGGCCAAGGTATAGCTCAGGCTGCAGCTTCAGAATGTACAAGCCCCAATGCTTGGCAGCTTCCATGTGGTGTTGACCCTGCAGGTGCACAGAAGTCGAGAATTGAGGTCTAGGAACCTCCGCCTAGATTTCAGAGGATGTATGGAAACACCTGGAAGTTTGCTGTAGAGGCAGAGCCCTCGTGAAGAACTTCTGCCAGGGCAGTGCTGAAGGGAAATGTGGAATGCGAGCACCCACGGAGAGTCCCCATTGCCCCATTGAGGCACTCCCTAGTGAAGCTGTGAGAAGAGGGCCACCATCCTCCAGATCCCAGAATGGTAGATCCACTGACAGCTTGCACAGTGTACCTGGAAAAGCCATAGACACTCAATACCAGCCCATGGAAGCAGTGAGAGAAAGGCAGTACTCTGCAAAGCCCCAGGGGCAGAGCTGCCCAAGACCATGGAAACCCATCTCATGCATCAGTGTGACCTGGATATGAGATATGGAGTCAAAGGAGATCATTTTGAAGCTCTAAGATTTTACTGCCCTTCTGGATTTTGAACTTGCATGGGACCTTTAACCCCTTCATTTTGGCCAATTTCTCCTATTTGGAATGGGCATATTTATCCAATGCCTGTATCCCCATTGTATCTAAGAAGTAACTAACTTGCTTTTGATTTTACAGGCTCATAGGCAGAAGGAACTTGCCCTGTCTCAGATAAGACTTTGGACTGTGGACTTTTGAGTTAATGCTAAAGTAAGTTAAGACTTTGGGAGACTGTTGGGAAGGCATGATTGGTTTTTAAATGTAAGGACATGAGATATGGGAGGGGTCGGTGTGGAATTATATGGTTTGGCTCTGTCTCCCAACTAAAATCTCAACTCAAACTGCAGTACCCACTCCCATGTGTTGTGGGAGGGACCTGGTGGGAGACAATTGAATCATTGGGCAGTTTCTCCTATACTGTTCTTGTGGTAGTGAATAAGACTCGAGATCTGATGGTTTTATAAGAGGTTTCCCCTCTGGCTCTCCTTTCTTGTCTGCCACCATGTAAATGTGCCCTTTGCCCTCTGCCATGATTGTGAGGCCTCCCCAGCCACTTAGAATCGTGAATCCACTGAACCTCTTTTTCTTTATAAATTACCCAGTCTTGGATATGTCTTTATCAGCAGTGTGAGAATGGGCTAATCCAGCCTCCCAAGTATCTGGGACCACAGATGCACACTACCATGACCAGCTAGCTTAATTTTTTTTTTTTTTTTTGGTAGAGATAGGTTTTCCCTACATGTGGCCCAGGCTGGCCTCAAACCCCTGGCTCAAGTGATCCTCCCACCTTGGCCTCCCCAAGTGTTAGGACTACAGGCATGAGCCAGTGTGCCTTTTCAGCAAACATTTTTGAGGGCCTCAAGGCCATGCCTTTTTATAGGCATTGATAATACAAAAATGAGTAGGGTAAAATCTCATAATAGTGAGGGAATGTATTCTCTTACTGGGTCCAAAAGGAGGTGTAGTTTTAAGGGCAAGATTTTCCCAGTGCCATGCCCCTGTCCCATCCAGGAGAGTCAATGGTTTATGTTTGAATTTCGTGGGAGCAGGAAGAAATTAAGAGTCAATCACCTCAGCAGAAGTTTAAAGGAACTCCTTTCATTGGCCAGAGGAACTTGGGAAGGTGGGAATCTCTCCCAGGATAAATTCCCCTGCTCCTTCACCCACGCCGGATTTCCAGCTCTCTGGAATCCCCTCCCACATGGTGGGAGCTCCCTTTCCCCTCTGGCATTTCCCCTCTGGAATCCCCTTCCACATTCTTCATGGAAGTCTTTCTCTTCTTCTCCTTTTCTTCTCTTTTCTCTACCTAAATAAAACCAACTTTCTGCAACACTTCTTGGGTCCAATATTTACTTTTATGAGTATATGGTGCACCTGCAGTGGTCCCATCGCTTATTCTTTAATAAGAGATTGGAGGCCAAGAACCCACAGCATTCTCTCGGGGGAGCTGTGCCTCACTAGCACCCAAGAAAAAACCTGGTTACAATAGCACTATCCACTGGAAATGTTCTATAACTGTATTGTCCAATATGGTAGCCACGAGACACATGGGGCTACTCAGCATTTGAAATATTACCAGTGTGACTGAGAAACTGAATTTTTTAATTTATTTAACTTTAATAAATTAAAGTTTAAATAGTCACACATAGCTAGTAGCTACTGTATTGGGTAGTAAAGGTAGTAACAGAGTTACAGTTGTAGCTTTGGGGCAAGGAGAAGAGGAGAACATCTTTCCCACTCTTGATATTTCCTTCCAGGTAAAGGAAGCTCAGTTAGTAAAACTAAATACTGTTCTCTCCCTCTTTCCTCACTCTGCACCAGTGGAGGTGGCCTGACTTATCTGACTGATAAACTTGGAAGTAAACAGCTATGTATGCTCAACTCAACTTCTCATCTCTTCCTCATGGGAGGGAGCTTCCCAGAGAGCGCTGGCATTGCTGCTTCTCCAGGAGAAGGCTCTTCTCTCCACCATAATGAAGTTTGCCTCTGTCTGAACTTCTGTGAAAGGGCAGGTAATTCTGCCCAATGATAGGGTTCAATTTGGAAAGACTAGTTGCTCTCACACATAAGCTACATCCTATAACCAGATTTTATTAGTAATAATGGTAATGTTTTACCTCCATTTATCCTACTATTTGTCTTGTTTCTCACTTGGTTCCTAATTCTAGATCACTCAAAAACCCCAAAATAATCCAGTATGCAAAATGTTTTACTGTATTTTAGTACAGGGTTATATGTCACGTTTGGGAAACGTGACTTCCCAAGAGCTTCTCCATGGAGGATTCTTGAGCCCCAACTGAAGTATGAAGAAGAGGTCACCAATGTTCAGCAGGTGAAAAGCACCCCAGAAAAAAGAGAATAGGCAGCTCACTGTGATCAAATAATACTAGTGAATATACAATTATTTTGGAAAAACTAGAAAAAATCAAATAAAAAGCACCAAAAATTGAAGAACTCTTAACCCATGTGAGCTCATTCCCCTCATCCATCTCCTTTTAAAAAATATATCCCTATCCATATGATAGTTATTTTCTTTCAGAAAGCCAAAATTATTTGTAATATATTAAAATGGGTGAAGGTAAGGGGTTTTTAACCTCAGCACTATTGACATTTTGAAACTAATAGTTCTTATTTTAGGGAGATGTCCTGCACATCCAGTTTTGCTGCAAGATATTTAGCAGAGTTGCCAGCCTTTTCCCACTATGTGCTAGTAGCACCCCAACCCCAGTTGTAGAAATCAAAAATATCTCCAAACACTGCTAATTACTCCATTGGGAACAAAACTGCCCCCAGCTGACAGCAATTACTCTAAATTTTTTATATTTTTAATCTCTTCATCTTAAAGTTGAAAATTTGGCAAAGATATACAGATATAGTCTAACTATTTAATTCATGAAACTTATCTAATAATCTTCTTAACATCATCTGATATGGTGTTTCATAACTCAACACCCACACTTGCCATATAAATATTTATTTACTTACACAGGCATTCATTGAACATATGTCCATGTTGGATGAGCTCATAAAACCCAGGGGTTCACAGAACAGCCTATGGAACAGTGGCCAAAGGCATTCCAGGTTTGGGAAAGATAATATTCATGGAGTCATAATACCAGGACTGTAATGACTAAGCTATCCTGAAAAGTTTAATTGCACCTGAGGGGAAGATCTTCCATGCTGATTCTTCAAGAGGCTCTCTAATTATGTTAATCAAATGCCAGCACTTTCACTGTTTTTTGAAGGTCATTTTACAGCTTTACCATTTTCATATTTCAAATTAAATCAAAGAAATATACAAGAATTTAGAGTCGGAAGAAACCTTAGCAATTAGACAGTTTCCTTTCAAAAGTTTCCATAGTTATTAAGCTAAAAGCCAGTCTCCTGAATGTGGCCTGCAAGACCTTGTCTGCTCAATGCCATAGTATCCAACCTCTTCTCACTCTCTCCAATTTTACCCTCCAGCCCTGCCAGCTTTCTGAGGTTGGTTCCTTGACTGTACCACCACCAGGCCTGAGCAATCCCACTGCCATACTTCACTGCTGTTATCCTAGTTACATCCTACTTTTCTTTCAGATCCTAGCCTTCTCTCACCTGGCATATCTACCCTTATTACTGCCACACACACACACACACACACACACACACACACACACACACATATATATTCTGGCTAAATTAATTCTCTCCATTGCATGAACTTACAATACCACATAGATCTATTTCATTACCCTTTTTCTAGGCTTGTACTTATTTATTGATTTACATGATTATTTTTCACCAGGATTTTAACTCCTCTGAAAGCAACAACTGTGTGTAGTTCTGTTCACCACACATAAAATCTCCAGTCCCTAACCTTGTGCTTGAAACATAGTAGACACTCAAAAATAATTGCAAAAATGAAGTCGTCTTCCTTAATCCTCTTGATTAACATTGCCTATAGTCAGTCCATTAGAAAGGCCTGGACTTCCAATTCATGTGCTAAGCCCAATATTATTTCACTATCTCCACTGTTATCTCCCTCATGCAAAACAAAATCTTATCTTGGACTTTTGCAGTGTGTTCTTACTTGGTCTCCCTGTCATTTGCCCACTCATCATACCCCAATCCATCCCCTCTATTTTTCTCAAAGTGACCTTTCTATTTTCCATCAAAGTGACCTTTCAAATAAAAAGTCAATTGAAAGCACTTTATTGCTTAAAAACTTTCACTGGCTTCTTGCTACAAGTAAAATCATAAACAATTTATTGTGGTCTGTAAAATTCTCTGTATTCTGACCCCTATTCATCATTTCTCCCTCCCATTATCACCCTCATGATTCTGTTTCAGACTTGCTGGCTTTTCTTCTGTAACTTGTATGTGCCATGCTCGATCCCTCTTCAGAACTTTGCACTCAACTGGCCCTTTCTCTAGCACTCCTCGTCAAGATTTTCACCGTTATCTCGTGGTCATCACTGGGGCCTCATAAAGCCTTTTTCTGGCCAGTCATACCACTATGCACTCTGACTCTATTCACTTTCCATCCCACACTCCTGTTTGTATTTTTATATTAAAAAGCTATCCAAAGGTTTGCTGCTGCCAAAATGCACCTGCATCCTTTAATGACTGCTTGATAACCAGCACAGCTGCAAACCACAGCAAAGCCTCCTGTGAGAAGAGCCTTCTATCACACTCTTTATGACCCGAAATTATTACTCTTTTGCTTGCTACCTGTGACTCCTTCCCCCGTTACCTGGAGATCTTATGTTATATCCATTGTTTCACCTAGAACAGTGCCTAACACAAAATAGGCGTTCAATATATATTTGTTGAAGGATAACTAAAGTGAAGACAGATTTGGCCCAAACCTCTTCATTTCAAATAAGAATACTGAGTTATAAATCATAGATTAAGAGGATAGAGAATGAAAATTGACAGCATGTCTAAATTCAGCAATACATTTCCCCAAAGGCAGTAACTTTGAATTTTATTTCTAAAGCTTATGAGTTAGAAAAGCCTGTCTTCTCATTGGAAAAAGAAAAAGGCATGGCTTTTCTTCTTAATATCTGTGCCTTTAGTTCCTCAGAATTCAACATTAATATATAAATGCACATTTAGGTATTTTTAAATTCTACACATATTTGATGACATTTGACAGAAGCTTAGTACAACACTGGATATGGTCGTTGAAGGCCTAGGTAGTGACTCCTTGGTGAACAGAAATGATTTATTTTCTTTTGTTAAATCACAGTCATAGTTATTAATATGAAATATACTGTATTTTACCTAGCAATTTCAATTTCGGTTCTGACTGTAACATAATCTGTCATTGAATCTCAGTTAATATAAACTAAAACACAGTATATCATTCTGAAATAAATTATCACCCTAAATTATTTCAGCCCAAGAACATATTATTTCCTCTATATTTAAGTTTGGAATAATGCTTAAGTCTTTATTAAAGCACAGATCATCCATAATTGACACTTTTATAATGATAAGGTCATATGTAATTCAGGCTAATTACTGATTTAGGCAATTACCAATACTATGGGAATTCCTATTAATCATAAAAATAGCTAGAATAAGTAGAAACCACCTTTGTAAGCCCACTATATTTATATATACATACACATATATATCTCATATACGCCTCAGTTAAAGCATGACTAATAAATGTTTGAAATGGGGAATAATAATTGGAAATCTGCTAAGTTAACATTAACCAACAGGATCTTGGGCCATGATTTGTACCTCATTCTTTCAGAAGATATATCTCAGAAGAAGAGTCCTACATTAAAACAGAAAACAACCTTATTTAAACTATTAGGATCTGCCTTTCTGAAGCTGAAATCAGTGAATACCTCAAAGGAAATTCTTAGCTCTGTCTAATATCCCAGGTTTACTCCAATGACAAGACCTCTTCATGGAGAACAGAATCATCAAGGCTGGGCGCGGTGGCTCACACCTGTAATCCCAGTACTTTGGGAGGCTGAGGTGGGTGGATCACGAGGTCAAGAGATCGAGACCATCCTGGTCAACATGGTG
>NW_016107412.1:4079655-4086735 GCF_001604975.1 Cebus imitator
AATCATCAAACAGCTTGATTAATCAAAAATCATGCTTGTTGGGTAGGCAACAAGCAAGGTATTTCTTGGCTCTGGACTTTTCTATTTGGCAAAGCTCTGTCCATTAGATATGCCTGGTCCTAGATTATCTAGAGTGCCAAGAAAAACTGAAAGCTATTCATAACAGCATAAAATTCTCACCATTACTAGGAGAATGCAGTCTTTTGTTAATTTATTAATTAAATCACCATTAGTTTTGTGTGCTTCCTATGAATGATACGCTGCACTTGACACTGGGGCTACAAAGATACCCAAGACACAGTCCACAACTAGAGAGTCAGCATAACATGTGGATAAACAGATACGGGAGGCAGACTCCCCGGTTACAAATCCAGGAACCATAAGCATGTCACTTAAACTTCCTATGCCATTTTCTTTTCTGTAAAATATAATCATACCTCCATAAACAGATTGTTGTGAGGACTTAACGAGTTAATAATAACAAAACACAGGGTCTGTCACATTGCAATCACTATATACCTCTAAATTGCTAGTTTTATTATTTTCACAGAAATTTCAGTGTAAAGAGATAGAACTGTATACAAATAATCTATAATAGAAAGTTTTTACCAGGCAAGCAGTGATTCCTTGCTGGATGGGGAGAAAGGGAGAAGAGCTTTCCATGCACACAGAAGAGTGTTTGTAAAGGTACAAATACCTCTACAAATGTAAGGGTACTCAGATGATGGGTGCATGTGGTTTACATTAAAAAAAGAGGAGGTCAGAGTGACTGAATCTTATAACTCACTACGTAGAAATGAATTTATTTTTATTGGGTCATTCTCCAAATCAAATATCATTAATCCAGTGACCTTCAACCTCTGAATAATCTAAAATTTAATGTCTTCTTTATCATTCTCTCCTCTATCACACAAAAATCACAAGAGTAAACTTCACTTCCAACCTTATTTTGTATTCAAAATTCAGAGATCTCCCTAGCTAATGTCCTGTAGATAAGAAGGAATACAGAAACACATTCTGAACAGTAAAAACCAGAATCTCAGCCAACATCAGCATGCACTGTGACTGCTTAGAAGTTTCACCAGGATAATCTACCATGGGGCGGAAGGATGGTTTCCAGATAACCACAGTCAGAGCCTTTCCCCTCCCGCCATGAACCACGTGCCACCATGAGTGAAAATGTGGATATCAAACAAGGAGAGCTCTAATCATCAATGAAATGTATCCCTCCACTCTTCTGGGGCTGACTCAGAGCACCCAGAGAACCTAAACACCTTGGTAGAAACCCAAGTGTAGACAGAAAATGTTTGGGTTTTTAAAAATCATCAAGTATAGTTATCTAAGACTTCTGAATAGAGAGCCTGCCTATCATTGTCCCTCAAGACACCAAACTTGCCTAGCTCACCAAGATTATTTAAGACACAAAGACCTGGGCCACAAATATGAGTCTGTGTCACCTTCATTTCTAAGAATCTATGTGTACACAGATGTCTCTTGTCACATTCTTTTGTGTCATAACAGCCCTAGATGAAACACTTCTCACTTACCTGTAACACTGTTTATCAAACCACCTTCACCTTGAACTTTGCCTAGCTCTTTCTGGTGTTGTGATACATTCTAGCTACAAGGCATTTATGCTTGGTCCTTTCTACCTCAATCATTACATTTCTATCTACCTTGATGTTAGTCTCAGGACCTTGTTCCTACTGCGGTACCCATTTGTATCTGAAGCCCTTGGACTGCTCTATAAATCAGCCTGACCTTCACTAGTTAGGACTGACATGTGGAGATAGAATATCAGACAGGCCTAAGCCTTATCCTGACCAGGTATGTACAGTCAGATCCCAAAGACACATAATTCAAATTCGCCTTATCAAGGTGCTGGGATTGATTCTTACTAGCTATCACATGGAAAGAGATAGATGTGAAAGTACCCAGGGCAAGAAGTACTGATACTGGGTAAAAATTTAGAAAATTAATTTGTGACTTGCACCCAAATGTGCTAAGCCAACAGGCTGGCTGAGAGTCACAATTGCTGTATGTCTGCCTCTCAAGCAATTTGGAGTTGACACAAAGGTATAAAGATTTCCTGCAGTAGACCCAGCTGTAGCTTCTTAAAGGAATTAACAGGATTGTCACCACAATGAACAGAAATGACTGGGAGCTTTGCAATCTTATTTTGTCCAAGGAACCAAGAAAAGCCATAATTCCATCTGGGAGTATGCTGCTGTGTCCCTTGTTCTATATAATCCATTAAAGGTATCAAGAAATCTATTTAGAGGGATGCAAACAGCACCTTTTTAAAAAATGGAATAGAACAGAAAATATCAATAAAGCACGGGAAGTAAGATAAGTATAATCTGGAAAAGTGTTTAATTTGTGCATGTGAATAATTATGGGTGTGCTAGACACAAATGTAAAACATATTCCTTACTACAACAAACAATACTTTGAAAAAATAAATACTTTTCTTTCTTTACAAAAGTCATAAATTTTCAGAACAGTGAGGTATCTTGGCTTCTACATCAAATCATTCTTAGTAATTATCATTAATAAAAACACTTACATTGGAGTTCTGACATTTTTAAAATTATTTCCCTTATGAAAGGTGTGAATAGGTGGAAAGTACTACTACTTCTTGAAAAGAATCTATAACCTCCATTTAAGTAAATGACACATTGACTCAGTTCACTTGTTTTCTCACCCAGCGCTCTGATCTTCTTCCTCAATCTTCTGCTTTACCTTTCCCACATTATGAAAAAAGGCAATCACTTATATTTACATTTTGGTATATCCAAGTACCCAGTTTTCCTCACTAACTTAGCACTTCTCACAGTGTAAGAAAACTGCATAGGATTTTGTACAACTGGCACTGCTGGTTTCTTTCTTTGAATCTCGAATATTTTGGAGTTCTTTGTGTCTTTGGTGGTGAAAGTACATCATTATCCTTTAAGCCTCTTGAACACCTTCAGAGTTTATGATTCAAAGACAACTGTTGACCCAGCACTGGCTGCCTGGACTATCTGAATCCTTATCCTGAATATCAGACAAAGGAAGGGATAACCTGGGCTGAAATTCCACAAGTGCATGGGGTTTTCTGATGTTTAACTTAGCTTTTCAATGACATTGTTTTCCCAATGGATTTTCAATCTCTGGTTATTCTTTCAAAGATTTTCTTTTTATATATTTTTTTATTTTTTTAATTAATTAATTAATTAATTAATTTTTATTGCAATTTAGGTTTTGGCGTACATGTGAAGAACGTGCAAGATAGTTGCATAGGTACACACATGGCAGTGTGATTTGCTGCCTTCCTCCCCTTCACCTATATCTGGCATTTCTCCCTATGCTATCTCTCCCCAACTCCCCACTGCCCACTGTCCCTCCCCCATTTCCCCCAACAGACCCCAGTGTCTAGTGCTCCCCTCCCTGTGTCCATGTGTTCTCATTGTTCAACACCCACCTATGAGTGAGAACATGCAGTGTTTGATTTTCTGCTCTTGTGTCAGTTTGCTGAGAATGATGGTTTCCAGGTTCATCCATGTCCCCACAAAGGACACGAACTCATCATTTTTAATGGCTGCATAATATTCCATGGTGTATATGTGCCACATTTTCCCTGTCCAGTCTATCATCGATGGGCATTTGGGTTGGTTCCAAGTCTTTGCCATTGTAAACAGTGCTGCAATGAACATTCGTGTACGTGTGTCCTTATAATAGAACGATTTATAATCCTTTGGATATATACTCAGTAATGGGATTGCTGGGTCAAATGGAATTTCTATGTCTAGGTCCTTAAGGAATCGCCACACTGTCTTCCACAATGGTTGAACTAATTTACACTCCCACCAACAGTGTAAAAGTGTTCCTATTTCTCCACATCCTCTCCAGCATCTGTTGTCTCTAGATTTTTTAATGATTGTCATTTGAACTGGCGTGAGATGGTATCTCAATGTAGTTTTGATTTGCATTTCTCTAATGACCAGTGATGATGAGCATTTTTTCATATGTTTGTTGGCCTCATGTATGTCTTCTTTTGTAAAGTGTCTGTTCATATCCTTCACCTATTTTTGAATGGGCTTGTTTTTTTCTTGTAAATCTGTTTTAGTTCTTTGTAAATTCTGGATATCAGCCCTTTGTCAGATGGGTAAACTACAAAAATTTTTCCCCATTCTGTTGGTTGCCGATTTACTCTAATGACTGTTTCTTTTGCTGTGCAGAAGCTGTGGAGTTTGATTAGGTCCCATTTGTCTATTTTGGCTTTTGTTGCCAATGCTTTTGGTGTTTGGTCATGCAGTCCTTGCCTATGCCTATGTCCTGAATGGTATTTTTAACTGATGTATAATTATGCATATTTATGAAGTAAAATGTGATGTTTCAATATATGTATATACATGTGTAATGTTCAAATCAGGGTGATTAGCAGTCTATTACCTTAAATGTTTATCATTTCTTTGTGGTGACAACATGTAAATCCTCTTTTAGCTATTTTGAAATCTATATTATTTTTACCTAAAATATGCAATAGAATACCAAAACTTATTTTTCCTATCTAACTTCAACTTTATACCTCTCCCCATCCCTTCCTTTCTCCTACCCTCCCCAGCTCCTGGTAACAAATATTCTACTCTCTACTTTTATGAAACAAGCTTTTACATTTCACATATATAAGTGAGATCATGCAGTATGTGGTTTTTTTGTGTTTGACTTATTTAACTTAATGTCCTCCAGATTTACCCATGTTGTCACAAATGCCAGGACTTAATTTTTATAGCTAAAAAAATATTTCATTGTGTATATATTCCACAAATCCATTCATTCATTGCAGCACTATGTACAATAATCTAAGTATGATTTCATATCTTTCACAGTGCTGCAATAAATATGGAAGTCCAGATATCACCTCACTATATGATTCCATTTCCTTTGGGTTTATACCCCATAGTTAATTTACTGAATTATATGGTAGCTCTATCTCTAATTTTTTGAGGAACCTCTATACTGTTTTCCATACGAATGTACTAATTTACATTCCCACCAATAGTAAGATCTTTTTCTTTCCACATACTTAGTAACACTTGTTTTCTTTTATCTTTTTGATAGTAGCCATTCTAACTGGAGGGAGGTGTAATCTCATCACGGTTCTGATTCATATTTCCATGATAATCAGTGATATAAACATTTTTCAAGTTATTTGGTTTGGTATTGCTATTGGGTTATTTGAGTTTCTTATATAGTCTGGACATTAATTCCTAGTTGGATGTTTAATTTGAGAATATTTCTCTTATTCTGTAGGTTTTCTCTTCATTATGTCGATTGTTTTCCCTGTTGGGCAAATCCTTTTGAGTTTGATGTAATCCCATTTGTTTATTTTTGCTTATGTTGCCTGTACTTTTGAGGTCTTATCCAAAAATTATTGCCCAGATCAATGTCATGGAGCATTTCCCTTATATGGTCTTCTAGTATTTTCATAGTTTTGGGTCTTCTATTTAAGTCTTTAATCCATTTGGAGTTGATTTTTGCATATGGTGAAAGATAGGGGTCTAGTTTCATTCTTCCACATGTGGATGTCCAGTTTTCCCAGAATGATTTATTGAAGAGACTCTTCATTCCCCCAGTGTGTGCTCTTGGCACTTTGTTGAAAATCAATTGGCTGTTACATGTGGATGTATTGCTGGGCTCTCTATTTTGTTCCATTCATCTATGTATCTGTTTGTATACCAGTACCATGTTGTTTGGTTACTACAGCTTTTTAGTGTATTTTGAAGTCAGGTAGTGTGATATCTCTAGCTTTGCTCTTTTTACTTAAGATTGCTTTGGCTATTCAGGGTCTTCTGCGGTTCCATACCAATTTTAGAATCATTTCTTCTATTTCTGCAAAGAATGTCCTTTTTATTTTGAGAGGGATTACATTGAATCTGCAGATCACTTTGGGTAGTATGGGCATTTCAGCAATATTGAATATTATAGCAATATTAACTTTCCAATCCATGAACACAGAATATCCTTCTGTTTATTTCTGTTCTCTTTAATTTCTTTCATCAGTGCTTTATAGGTTTTAGTGTAGCAATCTTGCTTTACCTGGTTGGTTAAATTTATTCCTAGGTATCTAATTTTTGTGGGAGTAGCTATATTACATAAATGGTATTTGTTGTTTTATTTCTTTTTCAGATAGTTCGCTGTTAATGTATAGAACAGCTACCAATTTAAGCATATTGATTTGTATTCTGAAATTTTAGTAAATTTACTCATTAATTCTAAGAATTTTTGAAGGACTCTTAGGCTTTTACATGTTTAAGATCATAAGAAATTATTATAAATAATTGTATGTCAAAAATTGGAAAGCCTAGAAAAAATGTATAAATTCCTGAACATATACAACTTACCAAGACTCAATCATGAATAAATAGCAAATATAAACAGGTAAATAACTACTAATAAGATTAAATCAGTGGTAACAAATCTCTCATCTAAGAAAAACATGGGACCTGATGGCTTCACTGCTGACTTCTACCAAATATTTAAAGAACTATACTAATTCCTCTCAAACTATTCTAGAAAATTGGAGAGAAAGGAATTCTTGCAAGCTTATTCTACAAGGCCAGCATTACCCTGATACCAAAACCAGTTAAGAACACAACAACAGAAACAACAAACTACAGGCCAACATTCTGGATGAATATAGATGCAAAAACCCTCCGCAAAATACTAGCAAACTGAATTCAACAGCACTTCAAAAATAATTCATCATAATCAGGTGGGATTCTTCCAAAGGATGCAAGGATGGTTCAACATATGTCAATCAAAAAAAGTAATTCACCCCATTAACAGAATTAAGGATAAAAACCCTGTGATCATTTCAATAAAGACAGGAAATGCATTTGACAAAATTCATTATCAACTTAATGATAAAAACTCTCAACAAATTAAGCATAGAAGATATGTACCTCAATACAAGCAGTGATTTACACCTGTAATCCTAGCACTTTGGGAGGCTGAGGTGGGCAGATCACTTAAGGTCAGGAGTTCAAAACCAGCCTGGCCAACATGATGAAACCCTGTCTCTACTAAAAATAAAAA
>NW_016107412.1:4087105-4160395 GCF_001604975.1 Cebus imitator
GAAAGGAGAAAGTCAAAAGGTTCCTATTTCCTTTCAGAGATTTTTGATGCAAATACACTAACATAATATAATGACTAAGAGGGATATCAAAGCAGACCCACAAAACATGAAAAATCTATTTTAAACCTAGTTCATTTCAGACCTATTCATTTCACAACAGAATAAAACAGTTTATAGAGTAGACCAGCAAGCAGTCTCACTCCACCTAATTAAACTATAACTCAAATTTTACAATTTGATTTATAAAGGCAATTAGCTTCAAAAGAACTTGAAAATCATTTGCCCTAATGTATTATGAAATGTGTTACAGGGAATCACACCAATTTAGTGTTTCAGAATCATCACCTGAAGTATAAATATGTATTGAAGTTTCTATCAAAATAAATCCAGTTCTCAAAAAGAAAAAAAAAACAGGTTGATCACAGTTTCTCATGAACCCCACAGCAAAAATAGTGGGGGAAGGTCAAATGTATGTAGAATTTATTCAGTATCTTACTTCTATAGGAGTTTAAAATAAACACACATTTCTCTTTGAGAAGGCACTATTTAGTTTAAAGAGCATCTTGAGTGCTTGAGGTGAATAAAGAATGGAAAGTAAAGAGAATTTAAATTACATGAAGTAAAAAAGGGCTTGCTCCTTACACATTGGAGGACATGATTCTTACAGTAAGGATTTTTTGCTTCTGTCTAGGGTGGTTTGAGAAAAGTCTTGTTTCAGTCTACAATGTGCCATAAAACTACTCAGAAGCAGTGCACTGTTGCAAATTGAGTGCTTCTCAAGAATTAGGAGACAAAAGAAGAAAAGGTGTTTGTTGTTGTTGTTGTTGTTTTGTAGAAAGTAAAATTAGTGTATCTATCCAGAGCTAATACCAAATGCAGTATACAGAATATGTAATAAGTAGCAGTTTAATAGCACTAACCAGTCAGAAAGTACATAGGCTACGCAGCGTCCTAGGTCCCCTCCTAGATTATGGTGAGGTTTAGAGACCCCAGGAATGAGCTGAGGCAGCAGTCAGGGGGTTACTAGCAAACAATATGTACTAACTGGTAGAGTAGCATTTCAATGTGTTAACGACTTGTGCAAACCCATTTAATAGAAGCCATAGAAACACTCCTGCACTACCTTCATAATCCTCCCTCCCCCAACAGCTCTTGCTTCACATATGTTTTAAAGTTTCTAAATTCAGGATAAACATCACTACTGGTAACAGCAGTTATAATGATAGACTCAAGGAAATACAGTAGCTCAGCCTGCACAAAACTGGAGGACAGACTGTCACCAAGGCTGGGAATAGCCAAGTAGCTAAAAAGGTTATATAAACATAGCTAAGGAGGAAAAAAAAAAACACATAAAAATACAGCATGTTTATCAATGGAACACAGAAAGAGAGGGTTAAGAGAAAACACATATGAGCAACATGGATGTGCAAGTTAGAGATCACAGATCTGAAGGTTATAAACTTTTTTTGTCACCACAGAGAAGTGTGCTGTTGTTTTATCAGCCTTGACCACTTGAAAGAATTACACATTTACATAAGCCACTTCTTTTGGCTCTAACTAAATAGTCACCAGGTAATCTCATTAAACTGTTTCCTTCCCAGGTGCTTTGACATCAAGAGGAAGTGAATCTATACTCGAGATGTATGCAAGACTTGCACACACTAGAAAGTACTAAGGTGGCATTTGGGTTCTTATATCAGTCTCAAGTAATATTAGTATACTAAAAGTTGGTGGACTGAATAGATATAAAACCCAATCTCTCTCCATACCAAAATAAAGCCTACATCCTAAGTATGAAAATATTTAACAAAGTAATGGCACCCTGACAACCATCCTTAAAAATAAAGACTTCCTTCCATACTGCTGCCTTCAACTCCTGCACTTAGACTACATCAGGATGTCTCTGCAGACACCCAATACTAAAAGGAAAGCACAAGATCTTTACCATTTAAACAGGCAGAAAGGCTGTTACCTACTTTATGGCGATATGTCCAATTCAGCAAGCGTTGTGATCACAGCTATTTAGAACATGGTTAGTGTGGAAGCCCTAGTGGTTAACTTATTGACATCTAAGTGAGACCAAAGGGCATTAAGGCTATGTTCCTGAATTTTTATTTTCCTTTTTCCAGCAATGAAAAAGGGGGAATTTAAAAAATACAAATGATTAAAGTATGCTAATTTTCCTGAATATGACTATTTCATATTAACTATAAATATTCACTTTTATACATAACTTACATCATAAAAAATAATAGCTACTATTAAGTTTAGCTACCATTTATCACATGCTAGACAATGTGTTAAGGATATCTCAATTACGACAATGACTCTCTGAAGTATTATGATCTCTTTTTTACCACAACAAAACAAAAACTTGAACAAGTTGAATAATTTTCCCAAAATCACCCGGCAGGTAAACTTTGAAAACAAAATTTAAATCCAAGTTTGCTTTAGAAAGCCTATGCTCATAGTCTGACTTTCTACTTATCTTAAAATCATTTTTCCTTAGTCTAAGGCATTGTTTTGTAAAATGACTAATAAATTATTATTACTAACAAATACTCTACAATTTATCAAGATCCTTCAAATATATATATTGTCTTAGATCATTGCAAGAAGCCATTTTTATGGTTAGTAAAATCCTCATTATAATCTCCATTTTTCAGATGAGAGATCAGACCCAAAAGTCATTATTTAGTTGTTTCTAACATCTGCAGAATACTTATTCTGGCAACCAAAATGCAGAGTACATATGTGAATTATATTACTCCCTGAAAGCTTGAGATAAAAGACAGAGGAATTTCTTACAGGTGCTACATATGCTCATTTATGAACATCCTAAATTGGAAACTAATTCTTTTCAAGCCTGTGTATTTGGAGGAGAAATTCACAGCCAACAGCGTTGGAACAAATCTTCCCAGGGGTCAATCATTTTATCTTACTCTATTTCCCAACCTAGTTCTATGTGGATCAATGATATTAGGGATAATGGGCAGCATTTTTTTTTTAAGTTTGACAGTAAATAATGGGTCTGAGTTAGTGATATCACTTTATCTTGCCATGGCTAGAAACTTTCTTTAGCTATAAACACATGTGAAAACAGAAATTGATACTGTAGTATTATAATGAATAAAACACATTATACAATTTACCTAGCATTTACAGAATGATATATCTTTCCCTTATAAGCAAAATCTCCACATAATTCCTCTTCCTTTTTAATTGATTTGGTTGAAATGCATTTATGCAATTATGCTCTTTATACAGTTATGCTTATTTTAAATTTTAAACTACATTGCATTGATGTATTTGACTTTTTCAAATTGAGCTGGATTCATTATTATTCACATTAGTTATTGTCCTGAGTCATAGCATGGTCATGTCCTGTATGATAACTGAAGCAGGCCGCTACTCTTACGTGATCACTCCCCACTGCTGACTTCTTAGTTCCCCTGATTCTTTCCTTGCTGCCAAACTGTTCGCTCTGACTTCCTTAAACCTTCAATATCACTTCACTAGCAGCATCCCAATATGCCATATGCTAGATCTGTTCATTTGAAGAAAAAATCAAGTGAATATGTTAGGTACTAGGAAATGGGCATATACAGATGATGAAGATGTGCCTTTTATGAGCTTACAGTCCAGAGGAGGTGCATAAGTGGAATCAGACAGTTTTAAAATAACACAAAAGTGCTTTGCTAAGGATATCATACAAGAAGTCCTCAGTGGCATGGGGGTTCAGAGAATTACCCTCAGAAAAGTTAGTGGCTCATCTGAGCCTTGATATGTGGATACGAACTAGCCAGATGAAAGGCAGCTAGCGGGATAAAAGAGAGGAAAGGTAAATTTTCAGAAGCCTGAAGTAGCATGGTATGCACACAGAATGACAAATTTCTCAGTATTACTAGAGCCCGTTTAGATAACAAGTGACAGGACCTGAGACTTCAGAGTTGCAAAGGTAGCTGTGGATTATATGCTCTCTTTGACTTTATCCATGGGTGAAAGAAGCCACTGATGGGATTTAAGCAGGATGCAACACCGAGTAAGGAAGGGAGTTCAGGTAGAAAAATTTGGAGCCAGAGACATGGTGGCTTCTCCAGGATTTTTTGAATGATTGTATGGATTTCTTTAAAAAGTAAATGGGGTTCTGTAGATCATAAGATATAACAGGAAGGTCAGGTTTAGACTGGAATAATGTTTTTGCAGGAGAGATACTTGAGGACATGTGCTTTCCACATGTCCAGCACGCAGCTAGGTACCCTGTTTCTAATCAACTATAGAAAAGGAAACCACAATTAAGGGAGCCATACAGCTTCTAACTTTGCCCACTAATATTACCAGAGAAGGTTTAAGAGTTGTGACACCTAGGCCTTCCCTAAATATATTAAGTCAGATAACCTAGAGCTGGGACCAGTATTAAAGTTCTTCAAGTGATCTCAGTGTTCAGCCATGGTTAAGTACCAGGCACTAAAGTACCAGACTCAGATGTGGGCCTAATGAAGCATTTTCTTTCCAGCCAAGTATATCAACTATGAGATTGTACTTCCCTTTGCCTGTTTATTTTGACACAAGCACCTGTTAAAGGCACATCTCTACTGTTGCTTCCATTGAGAAGCCTTCTCTGAGAGGTTTTAGAAGCAATTCCATTCATCTCTAATAGAACTTTCATGTTTACGGTGAACTTGGTGGAAGGAGATGTGTGAATCCAAAAAAAGAAGTCAAACGAGATAAAACAACTATAATGGAAAGAAATTCATTTGTGAACATTTAAATACAAGGTGAAAAAGAGAGACTGTGTGTTTCTGGAAAATAATGGAATAACTTTTCTATTCTGGAATAATTATGCACTAAGCTTTCTGATTTCACTGAGGAATCAAAAAGAGCAGAACATAATATGCAAGAATAGGAACTTCCAACCCACTGTATCAGCAGCCCAGTGGAAAACCAGAAGCACCACTTTGGGACACAGCACAACACTATTTTGTCAGGCTCCTTAAGGGACCTATTTTTAATGTGATTTGCAATTTAGAAGAGTCATGGTTTCAAATCACCAAACTTACAAATAGCAAGGGTCTTTTGTGAAATACCATTTTTTTAACCTGGAATTTCACTGTATCGAGAACCTCAACACAAGACTGATTAAGTCTTGAAAGTTTTTCAAATGTTTAGCCCTTATTTCAACATTATTGTTCATTTCTAAGATGTTCTTACTAAACACACTAAAATTATATTGCACTAATATTCCACAATCATGGACACTCTGAGGGTTAGATAAAATAAAATGGTGTCTGTACTGTTCAAAATATCAAAGCAAATTCCAAGTAGGTTCTTAAAATTTGCTGAAGCAAATGCACCTTAGGGGAAAATAAACTAGGTATTGGAAGAGGTACACTTAGGATCTATTTAACACAGGCATGAGGTTACAAGCAGCCCAAAGTAAACCTTAGGCACAAGTTATACAGAACAATGAGGTATAACCTTTTCCTTCCTTCCCAGAAGTTACGCTTGAGGGGTTACACTGAAGTAGAGATGATAATAAAAGAGTATTTTACAGATATAGTAGATCTCCAGAGGAGAATGAGCAAGAAAAAAAGACTAACAGAAAAGTAATTCACTGGCTTAACTTTGCACATAGTACACAAGAGAAATACACACATAAATCTTGCTGGAAATTAAAGGCACTCAGGCTTGCAGGGTTCTGTTCTCAAAACGTGTGCAGTGAAAATAATGGAATGTACAGACAGCAGTTGTACACATCCGAAAAGTAGAAAACTAAAAACCATATAGCACTCTATAATAATATGAAAACTCAAACTATGGTCTGTTTGACCTGGCTGCCCTGTGGACAATCTGCCATTGTTGGGGCAGAAATAGCAACCCTTGGGAAAAAAAAATACAAACCATGTGGCTACATTTTCAGTAATAAAATATAAAGATGGGCGGGGCATAGTGGCTCCTGCCTACAATCCCAGCACTTTGGGAGGCTGATGTGGGTGGATCATTTGAGATCAGGAATTCGAGACCAGCCTGGCAAACATGGTGAAACCCCACCTCTACTACAAATACAAAAATTAGCCAGGCATGGTGGTGGGTGCCTAAAGTCCCAGCTACGCAGGAGGCTGAAGCAGGAGAACTGCTCGAACCCGGAAGGTGAGGGTTGCAATGAGCCGAGATTGTACCACTGCATTCCAGCCTGGGTGACAAAGAAAGACTCCATCTCAAAAGTAATAATAATAATAAAAGATAGAACAGACTGGGCTTCAATAAAAGCTCCAATTCAGTTAATCCATGATTTATTTTTTGCTCTATATTAAACCAGCTTAATTAAACAGGGACACAATTTCCAAAACAGCAAGTCACTGTCATAGACTGTCATTGCAAAGATTGACCAAATTACTACCTTCTCCTTATCCCATGCTCACCACTGTTTATGTGTGTCTACTTGGACAAAGTGAAGTAGAAAATAGATGCAATTGTCTGTATTGTTTAGGAAACTTGTTCACATCTTGGAATGTATGTTAGAAACAAAATCTGTTGTGTATAAAAGTATATATCCCAAGCCTCATCGTGAGTGATTCTGAAGCAGCAACATCTGCTATCTATACATTCATTTACTACAATACAAGCCTTTTGCAATACAAGATCTGTGCCAGTTAATTGAAAAAGAAACACACAAACCTTCATCCACCACCCTCAAGCCATACACACATCACGGCCCTCTGAACTGAGTTTTAAACGCCTTCACTGGGTTTTTGTGGTTGCTATTGCTGCTATCTATCAGGCTTGCACCCAGGTTAGGTAACAAGTACACTTGAGCAATTATTTAGTGACCTAGAGACACAGAGCCAGCCAACAGAAAATGCAGACCATATAAATTGCTTTCTTTTCCAAATGCAGTTTCCATGCCATGAGTTATAGGTTACATGTCTTCTCTTACATAACCTCTTCTGGGCAGACACAGTCATAAAACAATTTCTTAAATTGAGATAAAATTCTTTTACCACCAAATTCACCCTTTTGAATGCACAAGATTTTTAGTATCTTAACAGAGCTGTGTATCCATTACCACTCTCTAATTTAAGAATCTTTGCATCACCCCAAAAAGGAACTTCATACCGATCGGCAGTCACTCCCCATTCTGCTTCTCCTCAGTTTTAGGCAACCAATAATGTCTTTTCTGTCTCTATGGAATTGCCCATTTTGGGACATCTCTTATAAATGGAATCATAAAATACATGGCCTTTTGTGTTTGGTATCTTTCACTTGGCACAATGTCTTCAAAGTTTATTCATACTGCAGCTGAAATCAGCACTTTACTTGTTTTTATGTCAGGTAGACAGAAGCATATGCAAAGTATAATTTAGTTTACTACTTCCACGCCTCTGACTATTTTGTTTTGTTTAGTCCAACAGATGTTTTGATTATCAAATTTTATCATCTACTCCATATTCCTTTTTCTTTTAGAATATTGTCTCTAATCCATTCCAGGTAATATATTTTAAAAAATCACAACTGTATTTTTTCACAGATGAAAATAAATCTAAAAAGTTTATAATAAAAAATACCCTCACCAAAAATTCTGCATTTTTACAGTAATAATGAATGTTTTCCTGCTGTGTATTCTATAATATATTTCCATATTTTTAAATAACATGATTTTGCTATTCCCTGATTTTTACTTTTACTTTCATCTCTGGACTTTGTGTATGTTATGCTCCATACAAATACAAATACCCTTCTTTTCCTCTTGTCCCTGCCAACATTTTGGATTAATTATTGTTCTTTTTCTAATTTTAAAGAAGACAAATATTATTTTCAGATGAGTTATACCATACATTATTGTGCAACTTAGAACATCTTTAGCTATTCCTTCATATTAGCCTGCCTATTCCCATGTGTACTGGAAACCATAGCCTAAACACTTGAAATACTTAAAGAATAAAAATATAACTATATAATAATATAAAATCACAATGTTGAGACTGGATTTGTCATATAACAATTACTGAATATTAAATTTTAACTTTAAATAATATAAATTTCATCAGAAATTAAAGTACAAAGTTGTAAATGTAAATATTTGAAATATTTTTCATTTATCACTAATGAAGTAAAAAAATTAATCAAACTCCTATTGCAATACAGAGGCTCTGTGACTTATGATGGAGTTATGTCCCAAGAAACCACCAAACGTTGAAAATAAAGTATGTCAAAATGTGTTTAATACACGTAACCAATCAAGCATCATAGATTAGCCTAGTCTGCTTTGAATGTTCTCAGATCACTTATATTAGCTTGCAGTTGGACAAATTCTGGCAACACAGCACACTACAGAGTATCAGTCATTTAACTCTCATGATCCCTTGGCTGACTTGGAGCTGCACTGCTACCCAGAGTGTTGAGAGACTTTCTTACTACCTTTTACTGAATGCATATTGCTTTCATACCATTGTAAAGTTGAAAAATTATAAGTTGAACCATGAGAACTTATATGACACATTATGTATAGTACAGTTTTAACCATAAATAAAGAAGAGAATGTAAGAAACAACATGGATACGGCAATAAGAAAAAGCAGTGTCACTTTCCCACTCTTTCGTAGCCTTGGCTCTTATCCTGTCATAATCAAAATGAAAATGTAAATCATCATTAAATAGATTACATTGTAGAATCTGGCTACATACCTCAATAGTTACCTGGAGAGTTTTTTTTATTTTTTCATCATCATCATCATCATCATCATCCCAAAATACTCATGCAATTTGGGTAATTCAAATGATGAATATTATATGAAACATAAAGTATAAATTGGGTATTCATACATTCACCCACCTGCCTACTGTCCACCACACACACATAAACACATACGTAATTTTTTCAAACCCAAATGGAAATATACTTTACATACTGAAAGTAAAGCTCTTGTTCACTGAAGAGTAATGTTGAACATCTTTCCATATTAGCAGCACATAGAGATCTACATTATTCCTTATTCTCTTTAATGATTACATATTTACTATCCTATTCATTCAAAATGTATTTTTTGAGAATACAGCATGTGCCTGGCACTAAACCAGATACCTTTGAATGGCCTAAGACTTTATCTCACACCCCATGTGGCCTTCCTCCTGCTTAGAATCCATCCAGAGAATAAACCACAAAATAAAATTCAGAGAATAAAATCCAAAAGCAACATATCATACAAAGCTGCCTTTATAGTTCTCAAGCCTTAATGCTACATTTCCTTACCTTAAACTTCTACTCTAGTAACACTGAATGACTTGTTCATGCCTGTAACATCTGGCAGTTGAGAATCTGTAGATCATTCTGATGAACAGCTTAGTTTGGGGGACATCAGCCTATAAAACGTGTTCTGTGATGTGTTAGTGTTACTTACAAGGTTGTTACAGGTAGTTAAACAGGCATGAGTGGTGCAGAAGAGGGCTCTCCCCCACCCACTAGGAATGTCAGGTGACGGTTTGGCAACTGTCACATTGCCTCCCTAAAAGTGATAAATTGGCAGCAGGCACCAGGGAGAGGCCATTTCCTGATGGTCCACACCTGTTGCAATAAAGTGCTAATTGAATGCAGGTGCCAGGGAGAAGCAAAAAGGAGCTTCCAATAAAATCTCATGTATTGGATGAGTGAGCCTGGGCAGATGAATTAAGAGACAGAGTGGCTGACTATGACCTTCCAGGGGCACTCCACTAGAAAGGGGGAGAAAGCCCCAGATTGGCATGTGTACAGCTTCCTAAACACATTGCGTGTGCTCATCTCCCAAGCATCAAGAGGGTACTGCACATGTGGGCAGCCCACCCTAAGGGAAGAATCATGGGAAAGGGGCCAGCCCATAAAATCCTACGATTAAGGTTAAACACCACTCTTGACCTTCACGACCTGCTTGGGTATACTTTCCTTTCTTTCCTGTTCTAAAGCCTTTTTAAATAAACTTTCACTCCTGCTCTTAAACTTGCTTCAGTCTTTTTTCTGCCTTATGCCCCTCAGTCGAATTATTTCTTATGAGGAGGCAAAAATTGAGGTTACAATGGACACTCATGGAGTTGCTCCCAGTAACTTGGTTAACTCCCACAGGTAACAAGTTTACTTATCATTCAATCAACAAATACTTATGAGATGCTCTATGGAGGGCTAGAGATCCACAGATGAAAAGACGCAGTCGCAGTCCCTATGCTGAAGGGAGATCTAATCTACAGGAGAGACAGATGAGAAACACCAACAAATAAGAACAATATAAAATAGTTTTGGAGATTTACTCAGCCAAGCAGTCTGATTTTTATATGTATGGTCTAATGTACCCTCATATAACTCTAATGAGTACATTTTATTATCTTAATTTTACAGAAGATAAAGAAACAATAACTCAGAAACTGAAACAAAGAAAGGTCAAGCAGCCCACTAATAAGATAAAATATATTAAAATATATTTCAGTGGGTAAATATAGCATATTAGTATTATTTTTTTTAATTTCTAACTTTCCTTCTATCTTCATTGTTTGCCTTTCTGACCAGAGACTCTCAACTCCAGATCCTCTGAAATGCAAGTAACTAGAATTTAAAGCTCAATTCCTGCCTGAGGCTATTCAGCTCAGAAGATTTTATCTTACCTGGGAGCCTGGAGAACTCTCCAAACTCAAAAACCCTCAGTCCCCAGGCAAGAAGATCTCCAATCCCAACAAGCAACTTTAAGCAATCTGAGGAAGTTAAACCCATTTTGGTAAATCTTATGGCTTAGATTATAAGCTAAAACAGCTCTTCCTATTCTTTCTCCCAAATAAAATACTTTTGTGAGGGCTGAATTTGCCTTCTTTATAAATGACTGAGCATATTAATATCTTATGGATACAGAGTGTAAGATGTCCTGAATAACACAATAAGTTCTCCTCAACTTGGCTAGATCTAAGACAGGCTTCTTCCTGACTACAAGTTCTGGAGCGCCCTCTTCTTGGAAAAGTTACTTTCAAAAATTTGGAATTATAAATTCTTTCTCTACTCCTTTGAGATGTAAATCTTCCTCCAGTTTGTAACCAGTTTTACAACCCAGGAACTTTTTCCCCAAAAACCTGTGTCTTCCCTTTGAAACATCATCATCATGAAAGATAATAACACCATTTCCCAGTCTCTGTAAGAGAGTGGGATCCTGCTATACTTTGGATGTTTGTCCCCCACAAACTTCTTGGTGAACTCTGATCCCCAATGTTGAAAATTCAGCCTAAAGGGAGGTGTTTAGGTCATGGGGGCAAATTCCTCATGAATAAATTAATGCCTTTCCTCAGTGGGGTGAGTTCCCACTCTATTAGATCCTAGGAGAACTGGTAGTTACATATGTTGGAAATACAAGTTTGTTGGAAATAAAAGCTTGGAGTCACAAAGGAAATGAGCACTCAGCAAACTTCTCAGCAAGGCAAATTTACTTCTATAGAAGGGAACATCTTGAGGATGGAGCAATGGCACAAGCACACCAGACAAAGAAGAGGAGGGGTTCCAATCTGTAACACAATTGACTCTAGCTGCTGTGTCATTCCCCTATTGGTTGGGGTTGAACTGCATAGTCTAAGCTGAACAAAATTGGCTAATGTGAAGAGTGCAAAGGCATGGGTTACAGTGGCAGGAAGAGCAGTTTTGGCAGAAAAAGCCATTACAGAGGGAAGGGGAGTTTCTTGGTGGGCATGCCTGAGCATGGCTAGACAGGAGAGAGGGGCTGACAGACTGGAGGGCAAGATTATCTTTAGACAAAGCACAGGGAAATAGGACTTCAGGACAAACAGTACAAGGAAGCAAACACTCCTTGTAAAAGAACACCTCACACCTCGTTCATAACAAAGTGAAACCCTTTGAAGAGGAACTGTTTAAACTACTTGTTTCTAGCACATAGATCCTAGTACCTCCCCCACCCCTTTGTGCAAGCAGCTCCCCTTAACTTTTTCACCATGAGTAGAAGGAGGCTAAGGCCCTCGCCAGATGTCAATTTCCAATCTTGCATTCTCCAGCTGTCTAGAATCATGAGACAAATGAACCCTTTTTCTTCATAAATTATCCAGCCTCAAGTATTCCTTTTTGACAATGTAAAAGAGACAAAGACAGGTCCTAACTTTCATATGCACCAATTAGCAAACACAGCTGGCTTAATCACATTGACCAAATTCCCCCTTAATGTCTTCTAGTACTTTTTCACTAGCTCACTCCAGGGCTTAAAAAACTCTACCACCTTTTGTTTCAGTGGAGTTGAGTTCAGTGTCTCTTCCCTACTGGAGGTCTTGAATTAAAGTCCTCTTGACCTGTTTTACTATGCTCGGTACAATTATTCTTTGATGCCACTAAATACAAAATCATAAGTAGGGATATTAGCCATCTCATTCCCAGAAGGATATGAAAGAAACTAGGTTACATTTTATAAAATTTAAAGATTCTGAGTTGTTTTGGGGTTTTTTGTTCATTGTTTGATTGTTTTGGTTACAGGTCTAATTTGGTACAAGGACCATAGGACTCCTCAAAACAGGGAGTATAATGCATTTTCTTTTAAAATATAATTTATCCTATGTGGATGGTGTAGAACAGGAAACTAATTTGTATCTTTGTGTATAAAAAAAGGACATAAAAATCTATTCAGCAAATTAAATTCATCTTACAAATAGTCATGCTATCCATGAACATGCTTTTCAATACTAAGGGTACACAGTTTTATTTTTTTAAATGCTTTAAAAATGCAAAATAAATAAAGACAGTTTCTTGCCCTCTCATTAAATCATTTCTATCAAGGTGAAGACATAAAATTTGGCTCAACACCACACTTTATGAGCTGTTAATAGGTTTCTGGAACTCATGATTTAGTCATTTTACCCTGTAAAATACTAAATCTTTTAGAAAGTATGCTGTAGGTCACCCCTGAGTTGATCTCTACTGAACTTGAAATGAAAACCGTGGATGGCCAAAAAATGCTGCTTAATTAAGCAAATTGATTCTCATACTAGAATATTAATGTGAGTGACTCTAGCCCAGGAAATGGGAGAAAAGTGCAATTGTAGTTTACAGGTTTATTCAAAGATAGTTTCCTAGGCTTCTTAATGCTAATAGTACAATATATGAATAAGGTCATTATAAAACTGAGAAGCTCTGATTTCATGCAATTATAGGAAAAAATTAATTACAAGAGGGGTCTTGTGAAGTTTCCTGAAATTGTGCCACTTTCCTTTGTCTAGAATCCAAGGAAACATCTTAGGTATTGTGGCATCACACTCCACATAGCTATCTCCACTCCTCTGCAGCCCAGACCTCCAGACTCATATTCAATGGCCTAATTAACTGCATCATTTGGATAATTAATAGGCATTTTGCAAGTATCACATCTAAACTTTGTATCTATAACCCATCTAATTCTATTTCTGCCCCTATCTTCCCCTCCTCAGTAATGATACCTACCATCTACCTCAGACTCAAAACCTTGGAATCACCCCCAAATTTCCTTCCCTGGCATCTCAGCAGCAAGACTTGTCAGCACCACTTCAAAAATATTTTTCTAATCCAACCACTCCTCATCATAATGCACCTGTTCAAGCCATGACACTGCCTAGTTTCACTTCTGCATGAATTTCACCTTCTCCATGCTCCTTTTATAGCAGTCTTAAATACAGTCAAATGTCCATAATGCAATAAGAAAGATTTACAAGTTAAACCAGAGAACTACATTTCCCTGCTCAAGTTTTTCCATTTCTCCTCCATCACAGAGAACAAAAGCCAAAGCACTTAATATGCTACCTTCAACATTTTTATCTCTCTTTTGTTTTTCTTTTTTTAAAAGATATTTTTATCTTTAATACTCAAGCCTCCACTCCCTCTTTTTCAGTCACTATAACCTTCTTTTTGTTCCTCAGACAAACCAAGCTTCTCAGTTAGGAAATTTGCATTTCTTTTTGTCTACTATGCTCTGTGTCCAAATTTGCCACTTGGCTAGCTCTGGGAATTAATTCAAGTCTCTGCTAAAAAAAATAACCCTTTTAGGAAGAACTAACCACACTAGTTAATATACCCTCCTCCCTTTCCTTCTTCTTTTCATCCCTTTGTTCTGTATTTTATCTTGTTCTGTTATTGTTCTGTTTTTTTAAACAATTTTATTCTATAGCATTTATAAATATGATTATTTTCTAGCTCTTTCCACCAGAGTGTAAACACTATGAAAGCAAGGAATCTCTTTTCACTGTTACATCCTCAGAGCCTGGCAAGGTATCTGGCATGTAATAAAGGATTTTAAAAATATTTATAAATGATTACATTATTTCCACATTTCATAAACACTAAAAGACACATTATCTTTATAAAGCAGCAGTTTCTCTAATAACAACACTGTCTGTTGTTCTTTCACTTTTCTAAATTAAAGACTTTAGAATGACAGAATATTTGATATAGTTTGGCTCTGTGTCCCCACCCAAATCTCATCTCAAATTGTAATACCCACATGTCAAGGGAGGTGACTGAATCATAGGGGCAGTTTCCGTCATGCTGTTCTCATGATAGTGAATAAGTTTTAACAAGATTTGATGGCTTAAAAGTGTTTGGCACTTGATCTCTTACCTTCTCTCTCTCTCTCTCTCTCCAGCTGCCATATAAAACATGCCTTGCTTCCCCTTTGCCTATTGCCATTATTGTAAGTTTCCTGAGGTTTCCCCAGTCATGTGGAACTGTGCATCAATTAAACTCTTTGGTTTATAAATTACCCAGTCTTAGGTAGTATCCTTATAGTAGTGTAAGAATGGACTAATACAGAAAATTGGTAATGACAGAGTGCGGTACTGCTATAAAGATAACTACAAATGTAAAAGTAACTTTGGAACTAAATAATGGACAGAAACTGGAACAGTTTGGAGGGCTTGGAAGAAGACAGGAAGATAAAGGATAGTTTGGAATTTCCTAGACACCTGTTGAATGGTTTTCACCAAAATGCTGATAGTGATATGAACAATAATGTCCAGGCTGAAGTGGTCTCAGATGAAGATCAGAAACTTATTGGGAACTGAAGCATAACTCTTGCTATGCTTTAGCAAAGAGCCTGGCAGCATTTTGCCCCTGTCCTAGAGATCCATGGAACTTTCCACTTGTGAGAGACAATTTAGTATAAGTGGCAGAAGAGATTCCTAAGCAGCAAAGCATTCAAGATGTAACCTCAATGATTCTGAAGGCTTTTAGTCATATGTGTTTACAAAGACATGGTTTGAAATTGGAACTTATGTTTAAAAAGGAAAACAAAGCATAATGGTTTGGAAAATTTGCAGCCTGACATGTGATAGAAAAGAAAAACCCATTTACTGGGGAGAAATTCAAGCAAGCTGCAGAAATTTACGTAAGTAGTAAGGAGCCAAATGTTAATAGCCAAGGAAATGGGGAAAACATTTCCAGGGCACATCAGAGATCTTTGCAGAAGCCCCTGCCACCACAGGTCTGGAGACCTAAAAAAGAAAAATGGTTTTGTGGGCCTTTCCCTAGACCCTGCTTCCCTGTGCACCCTCAGGACATGGTGCCCTCAGTCCTGGCTGCTCCAACTCTAGCCATAGCTAAAAGGGGCCAATGTACAGCTCAGGCCATTGCTTCAGAGTGTGCAAGTCCCAACCCTTGGCAGCTTCCACATGGTGTTAGGTCTATGGGTGTGCAACAGACAAGAGTTTAGCTTTGGGTGCTTCTGCCTATATTTCAGAGGATGTATGGAAATGCCTGGATGTCCAGGCAGAAGTCTGCTGCAGGGGTGGAACCCTCATGGAGAAGCTCTACTAGAGCAATGAAAAAGGGAAATGTAGGGCTGGACCCTCCACATACAGTCCCCACTGGGGCACTGCCAAGCAGAGCTGTGAGAAGAAAATTACCGTCCTCCAGACCCCAGAATGGCAGATCCACCAACAGCTTGTGTTGTACACCTGGAAAAGCCACAGGCACTCAACACCAGCCCATTAAAGCAGCTGTCAGGGCAGTGCCCTGAAAAGCCACAGGGGTGGAGCTGCCTCAGGCCTTGGGAGCCTATTTGTTGCCTCAGTGTGCCCTGAATGTGAGACATGGAGTCAAAGGAGATTCTTTTGGAGCTTTAAGGTTTAATGAATGCCCTGCCAGCTTTTAGGCTTGCATGGAGCCTGTGGCCCCTTCATTTTGGCCAATTTATTCCATTTGGAACAGAAACATTTACCCAATGCCTGTATTCCCAATTGTATCTGGGATGTAACTAACTTGTTTTTTTATTTTATAGGCGCATAGGTGGAAGAGACTTGCCTTACCTCAGATGAGACTTTAAATTTGGACTTTTGAGTTAATGTTTGAATGAGTTAAGATTGGGGAACTGTTGGAAAGGCATGATTGATTTTGAAATGTGGAAAGGACAGGAGATTTGGGAGGGGCCAGGGGCAGAATGATATAGTTTGGCTCTGTGTTCCCACCCAAATATTAACTCGAATTATAGTTCCCAAGTGTTGAGGATGAGACCTAGTGGGAGGTGATTGGATCATGGGGCATGTTTCCCCCATGGTGTTCTCATGATAGTGATAGTGAGTGAGTTTTCATGAGATCTGATGGTTTAAAAGTGTTTGGCTCTTCGCCCATGCCTTCTCTCTCTCTCCTATCACCATGTAATATGTACCTTTCTTCCCCTTCACTTTCTGCCATGATTATAAGTTTTCTGAGGCCTCCCTAGCCATGTGAAACTGTGAGTCAATTAAACCTCTTTTGTTTATAAATTACCCAGTATCAGGTAGTATCTTTATAGCAGTGTGCAAATGGACTAATATAATCATCTTTGAAATGCCTCTTCCTCTTGAAGAGTGCCCTTGTACTTCAATCCTGTCCTTTCCTTTTTCTTTCTCATTAATGACATCAAGCTTAGTAATACATTATTTTAGAGTATTCTACCTGGATTTCTCTCTTTCTTAGAAAATTGAGAGTAACTAAGGAAAAAGCAGGAAATGTGGCAGTCAGCCATATAAGGACAGAGAGTCCAGGAAAAGGAATGAACTCCCAAGACAGAGTGTATAAAATCAAGGAGAGAGCCTTGCATGATACCCACAGAGGTGAGTAAAGAGAAAACAGAAAAGTGAGACTGATATTAAGAACAGACTTGAGAATATATCATCCTTTATACTGCATCCATAGCTATCATACTAACATACAAGTTGATCAGCCACTGCTATTTCTAAAACTCATCAAGGGCTCTGCAATTCAAACACACATTGAAGTCAAAATTCCTTTGAATCAAGGCCTTCAGTTACATTTCCCACTGCCTCCCAGCACACATCCTGTGCTCAAAGCACCTTTCCCCACCTTTCTCAAACATAAGCTCATGCGTCTATCTTTGCTTACACTGAACCTACAGTTTAGGACTGTCCTCTAATACTAACTAAAAGAGTTCCACCTATTCAAGAAACAGCAAAAATGCTACCTCCTCCTTGAAGGCTCACTTGATTTCTCCAGTCCCGATGCATTCCCAACAACCTCCAACCATCTTTCTTTAACCACTGGTTAGCCTTTATTATACCATGCTTTGCATTAGAATTATATGTAAGCAGCCTGAGTTCACTATTCTATTGGGCTACAAGATTCCTATGGGAAAGGACAATATCTCACTCAAATAGCTCTAAAACTAATTGTGACATTGGGGAATTATTTTTTTCTGAACTCTAGTTTCTTTACTTTTAAAATGGAAATAATGATACTAACATAATAATTACCACATAGTATTGATATAGTACGCAGTGAGTATAATCACAACTCACATATGGCAGGTATTCTGTGAAAATGAGTTCATTTGTCTAAGACAGTTAGAACAGCGCCTGACCCATAATATATATATATATATATATATATATATATATATATCTCATAAGAATTAACAATCAATAATATTATGATTATTACTAATTATACCTCCTCATCTCACTATCTAAGATTTAGCTCGTACTTAACATTACATTTAAAAAGACAAATAAGCCCAATGCCTATAATCCTAGTACTTTTGGAGGTAGAGGTGGTGAATCACTTGAAGTCAGGAGTTTGAGACCACCTTGGCCAACATGGTGAAACCCTGTCTTTACTAAAAATACAAAAATTAGCCGGGTGTGATGGCACATGCCTGTAATCCCAGCTACTCAGGAGGCTGAGGTAGGAGAATTGCTTGAACCTGGGAGGTGGAAGTTACAGTGAGCTGAGATTATGCCACTGTCAACAGAGTAAGNAAAAAAAAAAAAAAAAAAAAAAGCATATAAATCCTTGAAAAAGAACATTTCTAGAAAAACAAACAAACAAACAAACAAAAAAACTATGCAATAGCCCAGGTAAAACAGAAGATGTGTAAAGGCAGAGTAACAATAAAATATCCCTGAATTAGGCAAGTATGTGGAATTTCATAAAATGGGGAGAACAGTGAAGAGTAAAATAGAGGTATATTAGTCCATTATCACGCCGCTGATAAAGACATTATCTGAGACTGAGCAATTTACAAAAGAAAGAGGTTTATTGGACTCACAGTTTCATGTGGCTGGGGAGGCCTCACAATCATGGCAGAAGGTGAAAGGCAAAGGGGAACAGGACTTGTCTTACATGGATGGCAGCAAGCAAAGAGAGAGGGCTTGTGCAGAGAAACTCCTGTTTTTGCAACCATCAGATCTCATGAGATTTATTCACTGTCACAAGAACAGCATAAGGAATACCCACCTCCACGATTTGATCATCTCCCACTGGGTCCTTCCCACAACACATGGGAATTACAGGAGCAACGAAATTATATTTGGTTGGGGAAACAGAGCAGAACCATATCAAGAGGTGACTAGAAATGGAGGCAATGTTAAAAATCTGCTCTATCTACTCATCAGTTCAGCATTGATGGGAGAAAGTAAGATTGGGAATTACAAGTGGTAACAAATCAGGTGAGGAGTCCATATTTGTTCTGTTTTATGAGATCTATTTCCAGGAGAAGCAAAGGAGCATTGAAAAGGATGAACTTGGGGATACAAGCAGGGTATATGCTGGGGGAAATAACTGTGGTCTTGACACTCTAGATAGAAGGGGAGAAAGGAAGTTATTTGCCATTGGAAGTGAGTTACCATTGGAAAGAGAAAGGAGAAACTTTTTGTAGAATTATCCATGTCCTTTTTTTTCATCATCCTTCTGACCACTGACACATATTTTTGGGAAATTAAATAGTTGAAAGGGGCCATAACAGCACATGCAGGCTTCTGGCAAAACACTCATGTGGTTATTAATACCAGCTTATCTAGCCAGCCTAGAACTATGTAGCATATAAAATGAATTCTAAAAATAAAGCTTGGATACCCCTCTAAAAGCAGAAACTTAAAGAGATAAAAGCTCTGTGTGAAATTTTCCTTCAGGCCATTTGGCCTACCTAAGTAGGTCTATCTACCAACAATTAATAAATACAAGCTAATCATGCCACATTCTGCTCTGGGTAGGTGGCATTCTGAAATTAAATGGCTGCCTTCTGTTTGCTATGATAGAGCTGAGAGAACTGTCCAACAATGACAGAACAGATTTTCATGCTTGATTCAAGTAAAGGAGATATGGAACATTGGGTTATTAAATACTTCCAATTGGCATGAACAAAATGACAAAGTCTCCAGAAGTCAGAGAAGCTTGTTTCGGCACCACAATCACAATGTTCGCCTTTTTTTTTCTGGATACTCATTATTGTTGTGCTTTTATGAGTCTTCTGGAGCTGGTCCCTAAAATCAGGCTAATAACACTGGTTGCAAGTCTTAACAGATAATGTGAGGCCATCTTCATCATAAAGAATTGGAAATTCACAACATTTTTTTTTTTTTTTTTTTTTTTTACCAGTGTCGCAAGCCAGGATGGGAAGGCCTTGGGTTTATCTGGATTATTTGACGTCCTCCATCTGCTTCTGCAGATTCTTTTTTTAAATAATTTTAACTTTTATTTTACATTCAGGGAGTTCATATGCAGGTCTGTTACATGAGTGTATTACATGATGCTGAAGTTTGAAATACAAAAGATCCTATCACCCAGATGATGAGTATAGTATCCAACAGTTAGTTTTTCAACACTCCTAGTTTAAGTAGAGAATTAGACATGTATATTAAAAAAAACCTGCAAGTATGATATGGATGAGAGTTCTCATCAGGTAGATGATTCTGATGTACTTATCAACATGACTTGAGTTTTGTCCTTTTGCTAAGAAACTACTGTAGGTCAGGTTCTTGTAAACTTTTGTTAGGACACAACCATGCCCACCCATTATGCATTAATACTATAATGGCAAAGCTGAATAGTTATAATGGAGGTTGAATGAACTGCAAAGCTGAAAGTTATAACAGAGGTTGAATGAACTGCAAAGCTGAAAAAATATTATCTGATCTTTGAAGAAAAAGTTTACTGACCTTATATAAAATTATTGGGAAAATCAAGGACTGTCACAATCCTCCTGATCCTTCTAATTGTTAGTATATTCAGTATGGTTCTTACTATGTTGGTGACTCAAGAATTCTTACAGACAATCTTCATTTCAAAATCTGCTTGAAGACTAGCCATAGCCATATTTTCACCAGCTTCTGAATATAATGAATGTGAGAAAATTTTCTCCTGAAAGTCTTACTTTCACTTAAAAACTACTCTGGAGATAATCTCTGAGAACTCAATAAAATATAGAAAAAGGTAAAACAGAAGAGAATAGTCCTCACAGGTCTCAAGTAGCTACAAGTGGAAATTACAAATGGAGTTGAATATTCCTTGCTTGTAAAAATTAATGTTTCCCAGCCTCCTTGATCCTGTTCTTTGTAGAATGGTTTTCAAACAAACACATTGATTTAGAAGCCTTGATTGGAATGAAACAAGAAGCTGTTTTGAAAAGGAACCCCAAAACAGCATTTTTATACTTTTATTTTAGGTTCAGGGATACATGTGCAGGTTTGTTATAGAGGTAAATTGCATGTCATGGGGGTTTGCTGTACATATAATTTTGTCAGCCAAATAATAAGCTTATTTCCGACAGGTATTTTTTCTGATCCTCTCTCTCCTCCCACCCTTCACCCTCAAGTAGGCCCCAGTGTGTGTTACTGCCTTCTATGTGCTCAAACATTCTCATGGTTTAGTCCTCACATATAAGTGAGAACATGTGGCACTCAGTTTGCTGTTCCTACCTTAGTTTTCTTTGAATAATGGCCTCTAGCTCCATCCATGTTGCTGCAAAGGACATGATCTCATTCTTTTTTTATGGCTGCAGAGTATTCCATGGTATATATGTACTACATTTTCTTTTATCCAGTCTATCACTGATGAGCATTTAAATTGATTCCATGTCTTTGCTATTGTGAACAGTGCTGCCATGAACATATTTGGTAGAACAGTTTACTTTGGGTATATACCTAATAAGGGGACTGCTGGGTCAGATGATAATTCTGTTTTAAGGTCTTTGAGAGCAGAATCACCACACTGCTGTCCACAATGGCTGATATAATGTACATTCCCACCAGCAGAGTATAAACATTCCCCTTTCTCTGCAACCTTGCCAGCACCTGTTGTTTTTTTTGATATTTTAATAATACCCATTCTGACTCATGTAAAATGGTATATCATTGGTTTTGATTTATATTTCTCTAATGATTGGTGATTATAAGCATTTTTATATGCTTATTGACTGCATGTATGTTTTCTTTTAAAAAGTGTTCATATCCTTTGCCCAGTTTTTAATGTGATTGTTGTTTTTGCTTATAAATTTAAGTTCCTTCGGGATTCTGGAAATTAGATGCTTGTCAGATATATAGTTTACAAGTTCTTTCTCCTATTCTGTAGGTCGTCCATTTACTCTATTGATAGTTTATTTTGCTATGTAGATGCTTGTTAGTTTAATTAGATCCCATTTGTCGATTTTTTATTTTGTTGCATTTGCTTTTGGTGTCTTTGTCATGAAATCTGCCTGTTTCCTTGCCCAAAATGGTACTTTCTAGGTTATCTTCTATGATTTTTATAGTTTTAGGTTTCACATTTAAGTCTTAAATCAATCTTGAGTTGATTGTTTAAGCTGTAAGCTTATTGTAAGCTGTAATCTAGGGGTCCAGTTTCAATCTTCCATATACGGCTAGCCAGTTATCCCAGCACCATTTATTGAATAGGAAGTCCTTTCCCCATTGCTTGTTTTTGTCAGCTTGGTCAAACATCAGATGGTTGTAGGTGTGCAACATTAATTCTGTGCTCTCTACTCTGTTCCATTGGTCTATGGAGTTGTTTTTAGTCTATGCTGTTTTGATTACTGTTGCCTGTAGTATAGTTTGAAGTTGGGCAACGTGATGCCTCTAGATTTCTTCTTTTTGCTTTTGATTGCCTTGCCTATGTGGCCTCTTTTTCTGGTTCCATACGAATTTTAAAAGTTTTTCTAATTCTGTGAAGAATATCACTGGCAGTTTGGTAGAAATATCAATGAATCTGTACATTTATTTGGGCAGTATGGCCATTTTAATGATGTTATTCTTCCTATCTCTGAGCATGAAATGTTTTTCCATTTGTTTATGTCATTTCTGACTTCCTTGAGCAGTGTTTTCTAATTACCATTGTAGAGATCCTTCACCTTCTTGGTTAGCTGCATCCTTAGGTATTTTATTATTTTTGTAGCAGTCATTAATGGAATTTCATTCCTTATTTGGCTCTTCACTTGGATGGTGTTGGTGAACAGGAATGCCACTGATTTTTGTAATAAACTTTACTGAAGTTGTTCATCAGGTCAAGGAGATTTGGGGCAGAAAACAATGAGGTTTTCTAGATATAGAATCACATCATCTGCAAACAGGAAGAGTTTGACTCCCTCCTTTTCTATTCAGATGTCTCTTATTTCTTCTTCCAGCCTGTTGTTCTGGCTAGGACTTCCAACACCATGTTGAATAGGAGTGGTAAGAAAGGGCACACTTGTCTTGAGCTGGTTTTCCAAAGGAATCCTTTCAGCTTTGGCCCATTCAGTATAATGTTGGCTGTGAGACTGTCAGAGACAGCTCTTATTTTTTTGAAGTATGTTTCTTCAATGCCTAGTTTATTTAGGGTTTTTAACAGGAAGAGATGTTGAATTTTATTGAAATCCTTTTCTACATTTATTGAGATAAATATGTGGGGTTTTGTTAGTTCTGTTTATGTGATGAGTCACATTTATTGATTTGCATATGTTGGACCAACCTTGCATGCCAGGGATAAAGCCTATTTGATCATGATGTATTAGCTTTTTAATGTGGTGCCAGATTCAGTTTGCTAGTATTTTGCTGAAGATTTTTATATCTATTACATTCCTGTTGAAACTGTTCCAAAAAATTGGGGAGGAAACTTGTCAATTTTTTAAAAACCAGCTCTTCTTTGTACATCTTGTAGAATTTGACTGAATCCAAATGGACTTTTCCTGGTTGGTAGAGTTTTATTGTTGATTCAACTTCAGAACTTGTTATTAGTCTGTTCAGGGATTTAATTTCTTCTGGTTGAGTTCTTGGAGGTTGTATGTATCCAGGAATTTATCTATTTCTTCTAGATTTTCTAGTTTGTTTGAACAGAGATGTTCACAGTAGCCTCTGACGGTGCTTTTGTATTTCTGTGAGGTCAGTGGTAATGTCTCCTTTGCCATTTCTAATTGTGTTTATTTGAATATTCTCTCTTCTTCTCTTTATTAGTGTAGTTAGTGTTCTATCTTATTAGTTTTTTTCAAAAAAACCAACGCCTACATCTGTTGACGTGTTATATAATTTTTCATGTTTCAATTTCCTTCAGTTCAGCTCTGATTTTAATTATTTCTTGTCTTCTATTAGCTTTGAGGTTGGTTTGGTCTTGCTTCTCCAGTTCTCCTTGCAATGCTACGTTGTTAATTTTAGATCTGTCTAACTTTTTGATGTGGGTGCTCAGTACTAGAAACTTCTCTTTTAATACTGCTTTGGCTGCGTCCCAGAGATTCCAGTATGTTAAATCTTTGTTCTTATAAGTTTCAAATATGTCACTGGTTTCTGCCTAATTACATTGTTTCCCAAAAGTCATATGGGAGCAGGTTATTTAATTTCCATGTAATTGTATCATTTTGAGGGATTTTCTTAGCACTGATTTCAATTTTTACTGCACTGTAGCCTGAGTGTGTTTGGTATAATTTTGTTTTTTCCAAATTTGCTGAGTAGTATTTTATGTCTGATTATGTGGTCAATTTTAGAGTATGCACTACGTGATGAAAAGAATGTATATTCTGTTGTTTTTAGGTGGAGAGTTCTGTAGATGTCTATTAGGTCCATTTGGGCAAATACTGAGCTCAAGTCCTGAATATCTTTGTTAATTTTCTGCCTCAATGAGACATTTAATACTGTCAGTGGAGTGTTGAAGACTCCCTCTATTATTGTACAGGAATCTATATCTCTTCATAAGTCTCTAAGAATATGCTTTGTGAATCTGGGTGTTCCTGTATTGGGTGCATATATATTTACAATAGTTAGGACTTCTTATTGAATTGAACCCTTTACCATTATATAAGGCTGTTCATTGTCTCTTTGATCTTTGTTGGTTTAAAGTTTTTTATCTAAAATCATGGTTACAGCCACTGCTTTATTCTGAGTTTTCTTTGCTTTGCATAGTTTTATCCATCCCTTTATTTTGAGCCTAAGAATGTTATTGTATGTGAGGTGGGTCTCTTGAAGACAGCATAACATTGGATCTTGTTTCTTTATCCAGCTTGCCGTGTTGTACCTTTTAATTGGGGGCATTCAGCCTGTTTACATTCAAGGTTACTATTGATATGTATGGAGCTGAACCTATCATTGTGATGTTAGTTGCTGATGTTAAATGCAGGCTCTTGTGTAGTTGTTTTATAGTGTACTGGTCTGTGTACTTAAGTGTGTTTTTGTACTGGCTGATATTGGTCTTTCCTTCCCATATATACAGCTTCATTCCGGAGCTCTTGTAAGGCAGGTCTGGTGGTATAAAAAAATTCTTCACCATTTGCTTCTTTGAAAAGGGATCTTATTTATCCTTCACCTATGAAGTTTAGTTTGGCTGAACAAGGAATTCCTGGTTGGAAATTTTTTTTCTTTAAGAATGGCGAATACACGTCCCCAATCTCTTCTGGCTTTTAGGGTTTCTGCTTAAAAGTGCACTGCTAACCACTGAGGTTCCCTTTGTAGGTGATCTGCCCCTTCTCTCTTGCTGCCTTCAGCATTTTTTCTTGCACTTTAACCTTGGAGAATATAATCACTATGTCACTTAGGAATGATCTCCTTTTGCAATATTTCACAGGGATTCTCTGCATTTCCTAGATCTGAATGTTGGCCTCTCTTAGCAAAATTGGGAAAGTTTTCTTGGATGATATCCTGAAATATGTTTTCTAAGTTGCTTGCTTTTCTCCTCTCTTTCAGGGACATCAGTGAGTCATAGATTGGGTCTTTTTACATAATCTCATAGTTCTTGGAGGTTTTGTTCATTGTTTCTCATTCTTTTTTATTTTTGTCTGACTGAGTAATTTCAGAGGGAGTCTTTGAGCTCTGAAATTCTTTCCTGAGCTTGGTCTATTCTGCTGTTAATAGCAATTCCATTATGCAATTCTTATGTATTTTTCAGCTCTTTCAAATTAGTTTGGTTCTTTCTTATAATGGTTATTTGGTATATGAGCTCCTGTATCCTTTTATTGTGATTCTTAGATTTTGTGGATTGGGTTTCTACATTTTCCTGAATCTTGATGGTCTTCATTCTTATCCATATTCTGAATTCCATTTCTGTCACCTCAGCCATTTCAGCCTTGTTGAGAACCCTTGCTAGGGAACAAGTGTGGTCATTTGGAAGAAAGAAATTCCTCTGGCTTTTTGAGTTGCCAGAGTTGAAGCAGTTCTTACACTGGCTCTTTCTCATTTTTGTGGGCTGATGTTCCTTTAATCTTTGAAGTTGCTGTCTTCTGGCTAGATTTTTTTTTTTTTTTTTTGGCCTTTTGGGTTGTCAAAGTTCTTGCACTAGATTTTTTCTTATCTGTGTAGGCTGATATTCCTTTAGTCTTTGAAGCTGCTGTCTTTTTTTTTTTTTTTTTGGCTTTTATCTTCTTTGATGCCGTTGGAGATTTGATTGTGGTATAAGGTGGATTCAGTTGACAGGTTTTGATTTGCTACTGTGTCTTAATGGCACCTCTGATTATTCTCTCCATGCTTGAGTTATTTTGTTGTATGTTGTTGTCCAAGGTCTTCCTCAGGCAGGGGCCACAGCTGGCAGATAAGCCATATCCTTGCCAAGTCAGCCCTAATCTGCTGTCTGTGTGCTTCCTGTGAAAACACGAGGTTGCACCTGCCCACACAATTTAGGTGGAAGCAGGCCTGTTGGGTTGGAAGCTCCAGCAAGCATGGCTCATCTGGCCATGGGGCACAGGATTGGTGGGCTTGCCCATTCTGACATCTGGGTGTTTTCAGAGCAATAAAAGGCTGCACCCCTCAGCAATTTCAGATAGAAGTAGAACCACTGGGCCAGAAGCCCTAATAGTCATGTCTCACCTGGCTACCCGTGGCAGGGGTGGGTGGAAATGCCCATGTTGTTTTCCACGTGCTTGCTGGGACAACAGAAAGCTGTGCCCTCTAGTTGAGTTCACACAGAAGCAGGCCACATGGCCAGAGGCTCTAGCAAGCATTGCCTGCCTAGCTACCAGTGGCAGGGTTGGGTGGCGTCACACACTTTGCTGTCCAAGTATTTCCCAGTACAACAGGAAGCTCCATAGCATTTTTAAAAGATGGGCACTGGTTGGATGTGGTGTAATTCTCGCACTTTGGGAAGCTGAGGTGAGAATATCACTTGAAGCCAGTTCAAGGCCAGCCTCGTCAACATAGCAAAAATCCATCTCTACTGAAAAAAAAAAGTCACAAATGCCACGCTATCATATATGCCATTTCTCCAGGGTAGTATTAATAAAAAGAAAAGGCAAGTTTCAGGGTGTAGAAAATAACTTAAGCAAAACCTTATAGAAAGCGTGCCTGCCACAAGTCCTGTAACGCATGAAACAAATAAGAAAATATATTTTGTTGGCTCCTAAAACTATAACTGAAAAGAAGGTGAAAGGGGATGTAAACACACTTATATTTATAATGATTAAAATTTTCTTAAATGATATATTTTTCCTTTTCATTTTTTTGGAGACTGGGTGTTAGTCTGTTACTTAGGCTGGAGTACAGTGGTGTGATCACATCTCACTGCAACCTCGACCTCCTGGGCTCAAGCAATCTTCAGTCTCCCAATATGCTTAGACCTAGCATGAGCTACTGTGCCTGGGCCTAAAATCATATTTTAATTATAAAAATAGCACATACTAACTCAATAATATGGTAACAATAGCAGCAAATTAAGTAAATTATGAATGTTTTTCTTTTACCACTTCCAGGTCACTGTGTAACACTAACTTCCTCTTCTTGAGCAAGATCTCACAAAACAGTCCCAAATATGGCATTTCATGGTATGCATTTTTAAGGGAAATTAACTCCCTAACATACATAGGAGTCACATTTGTTGGATGCTGTTCAAACATTATCCAGTAGATGGGGATCTTTTGTCTAGATGGGCTCTGGGAGGATAGATTCAGTCCCAGGAGATGCTGAAGAGAAGTAATCATACTTCAGTTTTTAGCTGAGAATCGGTATTATTGCCTTATCTATATCATCTTTATCTTGTTATAATATATTTTAGGAATTTCCACCTGTTTATCAACATGCAGTTGACATTACTGTTGTTTTCAACAATACAAGTAACTCTTGCCTTCCTTCCTTCTTCTAATATTTATTTGTGCCAGAATTTTATTAGAATTTTAAAAAATAATTAAAAACAAACACATAAAAAAGAAAAATACTTGCCCTCATGAAGTTTACAGCCAAAAAGTGGTTTGTGAGAATATCATTTTGAATAGAAACATCTAGAAATTTACAAATTCAATGTCTTCTTAAAACACTTAGAGGAAAGGCAAAAATAGAGATAATTATACGAATAGTTAATTTATTGAGTGCTTATTATGTGCAAAAAGCTATATTAAACATTATACATACATTCAACTCTCATAATATAGGCAGTTATTGTCATTCCCATTTTACAGATGAGAAAACTGACCAAGAGGTAAAATGACTTCCCAGGGCCACAAAGTAACTAGATAAAGGAGCTGAGCTACCAGTGCAGAAAGTCTGGCTTCAAAGCCCACTCGCGAGCACTAAGCGGCAAAGAAGGTTTGAGAGGGACATAGATGGGCTGCAAAAATATAAGAAGAAAACCAGGATAAACTGAGGAATTGTTTCTCCAGGTTATTGTTATCTCTCTGTGTCTCCTATGTGTATCCATAACAGCTTGTACTTTGCTCAGTTAGAGAAAATGTCAGCTCTCTTTTCTGTATCTTCCCCAGACTGGTATTCCTGACCTTTCGTCCGGTTCATATCTGGGTTCTGAGAGTCTGACCAGCATCGGATCTTTGAAGGTGTTCAATAATGTTTGCTGAATGAACGTATACATATGAACATATACATATGATACAACTGTTGGGGTGCATAAGAAAAGGACAAGAAGATGAAGGCAAGACTTCAAAACTTCTTTACTATTGCTGTTCTTACAAAGTTTCATATACAAATTGTTTTCCTCATGATTTTCTGAATCCTACTTCTATTTTGCCCACATAATTGAACACTTGGATTTGCAAAGGAGAATGGAATTTGAGGATAATGAGATTTAGACTAAAAAGAACATAAACTCAAAATATATGAATCATAAAGTTTCAGAAAGCTAAATCATAGGTCTTATAGGGAACTGTAAATGTGTTATAATTGAGGAAACTGTATTTCAACAAGGTTAAGTGACTTTCTTAAGGGGACCAGTTAATTAATGACACAGCCAGGATCCTATCTCTTAAAAGTGGCACTGTCCTTCACTCAGTACACAGTGCAGTTTGGCTAAAAACAGAGAATGATACCAGATGGAACTAGGAAAGGAGAGTTTGCAGGCTTAAACACCATGCAAGATTCTAAGGAGGCATTTGGTAAAAGAAATGCAGAGACAGAGTTGAGGATGGTAAATGAGACACAGGCAGAATAAGATTCATAAAACAAATAACCACTATGCAATAAAGTCACAATCTTACATGTCACACTAACTTTCACTAACTCAAATTCCTATTATGATTATTCTCACACTTTTGCTGAATTGCATAGGAAAAAAAAAATTTAATTGGTACATTGAAAAATGCCTCCCAAGTATAATCGTATATGTCAAGAGAGCTGAAAAAATGCAAGAAAAAAAGGCTGTTGATAATCAGTGTTTTTTTTTTTGAGACGGAGTTTCGCTCTTGTTACCCAGGCTGGAGCGCAATGGCGCAATCTCGGCTCACCACAACCTCCGCCTCCTGGGTTCAGGCAATTCTCCTGCCTCAGCCTCCTGAGTAGCTGGGATTACAGGCATGCGCCACCATGCCCAGCTAATTTTTTGTATTTTTAGTAGAGACAGGGTTTCACCATGTTGACCAGGATGGTCTCGATCTCTTGACCTCGTGATCCACCCGCCTCGGCCTCCCAAAGTGCTGGGATTACAGGCGTGAGCTGCCGCGGCTTTTGATAATCTTACATAGTGTTTTCAATATTTAAGTGAACAACATACAGTATAAATATTTATATCCTGATGTATTATAAACTCATCTTTTATGGCTTCCCCAGTTCTTTGTCCATTCTCACTTTTCTATGAAATTTGTACTCTCTTACACAAGCATATCATATAAAATACCACTTGAGAGAAGTGCAAAGGCACATGCTGTGAAACCCAAAGAAAAGAAAAACTACCACTCAATAATTATCAATACAAAAATCCAGGGATAGATTCTATCTTTAACTGGAGCAATCTTGAGGGTAAGTCAGCTACACAATGGCACAATATTTTGTTTTATTCTGCTACATGAAGGGCACAGTGCTATTGAGTGGATCTGTGTTAACATTTCTCGAAAAGAATGAAAGAAAGCAAGAAAAAGGGAAGAAGTGAAGAAAATGAGGCACCAGTGTGTTGCAAGACCTATCATCACAAAATATTAATAATAATAATAAGGGTTAACCAAACTCTGAGTAAAAACAAAAAGTATTCCATCAAATTATGTTAGACACTGTATAAAGGTTGAGAAGTGATGACAAAAGCAGACAGATAGGAATCTGTTAAAACCAGAAATGTACCTAATAATAAATAATACTCACAAAGAACTTGTAATGTAATCCATCATTGAAAAAGAAGGCAGTATTAAAAATATAAATCTGAGGTTGTCTTTTGCCAAGTAATTGGATAATAGGATTATAATCCTTCAAATTAAAACTGGTCTTGAAATAATAGATCACAAATGTAGTAAGAATAATATTCCTTGGGAATATTGGTAAAGAGATGGGAAATGGGTTTATGGATCTCACTAATAGTTACTAGCTTAACATTTCCTTTCCTTTTCACTGATCATATTCAATTCTTATCTCACGGTTGCTGTTCTTTTTTTCCTTACTAAAGGAGGAGAATCAGCCCCAACATCAAATGTTTTACGTAACCATTTACTCTAGATTTAAATAGTTTAAAAGATGTGTGATGTAAAGTAATATTAAGACTGTCCACTTTATGGTTCTAAATTCCATACAGTTAAGAATCAAGAATCTTCATAATAAACAAGAGTTCATACCAAGTAAATATGAGTGGTTGAGATGACAATTCTGCACGTTTAAACAATGTGGTAGATGTTATTTTTCTTTTTACTTTTATTTTTGTTTCTGTATACTTTTGAGTATTTACTTTTGGGGCTCAGGATATTTTAAAACTCCACTATTAATGTAGAAAGTCTTATATTTAAATACCAGTTAACAGATTTTTAGGGAAAAAAAATGACTGAAGGATTAAGAGCCTGGGAGGCAGGGGTTGAGTGAGGCAGAGGTTGAGCCTGGGAGGCAGAGGTTGCAGTGAGCTGACATTTTGCTACTGCACTCCAGCCTGGGTGACAGAGTGAGGCTCCATTTCAAAAAAAAAAAAAATTGTATATATTTAGGATATATGATGTGATATTTTGATGTAGGTATACATTGTGAAATGAGTACCACAAGCTAATTAGCATATGTATCACCTCACATAGTTCTGTTTTTTTTTGGAGTGAGAACATTTAAGTTCTCTCTTAGCAAATTGCAATATACAGTACATTATTAACTATAGTCACCATGTTGTACATTAGGTCTCCATATTTATTCTTCTTATAACTGAAGTGTCCATCAACAGATGAATGTCTAAAGTTATACACAATCAAATATTATCCAGTTTTTAAAAAGAAGGAAATCCTGTCATTTTTAAAAACATGGTTGAACCTGGAGGACATTATGCTAAATGAGATAAGCCAGACACAGAAAGACAAATACTGCATAAATTTGAACCTATAGTAATAGAGAGTAGAATGATAGTCACTAGGGGTTTGGTAGAGAGAGGAGATATAGATTACAGGGTACAAAACTTCAGGGTATAACTCAAAAAAAAATAAGTCATTTTTTGAGTTGCTCAAATTTCAAATTCTTGCGATGGCTTTGAAGCTGTTACATTATTAAAACTTTTTTGACTTTTTGGTTGTAAAGGAATTGTATTACATTGAAGTGATTAGTAGCTGGAAGACAAATTTCATTTGATACTCTGGCAATTAAGATTTTCTTTAAACAATTTTTGCTTATAATTCGCTGTGTGAGAGTATGTTTTTATGTCTGTCAATATTTTACCAAAAAAGCCCTATGGTATTATTGAATAAAATGGAAAAGGTAGAAGGGAAGCAGATAGAAGTTGCCAAATTAAGAGAAGTCTAATCCTTCCAAGATCTCTGAAAGGGTACTTTCATTCACAATCAATTCTGTATTACCCAAAAGAACTCGAACATCGAACTATGCACCACAATTTTTCAATAAAATACAGGCTAGAATAGTATAAATGCCAATCTTTATTTCTCACCTTCTATATTTAGATTCCTGTTGAATAGCTCAAGAAAAATGCATGTGTAGAGATGGAAATATACAATAAATAAGATTATCACCTCAAAGTGTTAAAATACTTTTTTAACTTACAGATTTCAATTACCTCTTGAAATTATGTATTTTTTGCTGTCTCACTCATTTTTGACATCTCCAATGTTTATGAATGGTCTACCAAAAACAATAATGCATTTTCCTTTTTCAGAGCACTTATCCTCTCCTGCCTTCTAATGGTATATCATAAAACAATGCAGCTAAACATAAGTCACATATGTATCATCCTGAGCTCTGCTTTATTATCTCCCATAAATGTGGAACTGCATTTTATCTGAGATTTTATTTGAAAAAAATAAAATGGAAAGGGAGTGAATGAACTTTATGGAACTACAATAAAGTAACAAAACATGAAAATGCATTACAAAAATCAGAAATAGTTATAATATTCCATAGTACATTAAAAAGCCAAATTGAAACCTTTTATTGAACTAATATAAACTGGAAAGCTTTTCCTGTGCCAAACATCTGATCCATATTCTGCCTAATTTCATTATTTTTTAGTCTTGCTGTTATTGTTGTTTAACTTTGTTTAAAAAAATTAATATATATTTTTTTAAAATTAACCTTTTTAGCTCATAACCTCCTAAAATGCATGGAGATACACAAATTATGGATCTACTAAAGACTGAAAAATACATTTGTACCTGAATTTTTATAAATTTAATTCTTTAAATTATCAAAGATCCTCTCAAAAAAGTGGAAGCAAAATAAACATATGTAAACTCTTACATAAAATATATGCAAAGTATTCTGAAGAAAAGAATCACATATCAATGGTTCTAGAAGTCATTTTAGTTCTGTTTATATATTTAGAAACAGAATACTTATTCATTAATTCCTCCAAAAGACAGCTAAAGATACAGAGATAGATATGTTTAAAAAGTAATAGCAATGAAAGTATATTTTAAATTTAATCCAAGTTCATGTTGATTCTGGTTTTGCAATTCTAACCCTAAAACATCCCTATGAACCTGGCAAGTTTCCTTTTACGAGTGCTCAGTTTTATAAAGTTCAGCCTCTAAAAGCCCATCATGTGAGTCTATTCTCTAATAGTGAGTCATTTAACAGATGGCATCGTTTCCGGGCATGTCCTGCTGACACAAATTGTAGTTCTGTCCCAGACAATGTAACGCCTTCAACCTGTATATGGAAGCAGGCACAAGGGAGTAAAGGGTAGAAAGCTGTATTCATAATTGAGATTTAGCTTGGGGAAGAATAGAAAGGCAGTGACTTTCGCTTTTTAATCTCCCACATGTAAGTTCACATCTGCTGCTTTTGGTTATAGTTAGATGCATTTCTGATTTAAAGTTTTAAAGAAAATCTCCCCTAAACCTTAAAAAACAGAGGTGAGGAAACAAGTGACTTTGACAAAGAAATAAAAAATGTTAGAAGGTTAGTATGAAGATTTAATAGTCACCACTCTTTATAGAGAAAAGCAGGACATAGGCCCTTAGGCTTTTTGCTTATTGCTCTGGAATTTCCCACCACCAAACATGAGATGAAAAGAGTGAAAAGTCCCTCTTAGAAGTGCCACAGGGAAAATGACTTTGACACTGAAGTGAAATGAGAATAATCTAAAAGGAAGGGAAAGTCAAGGATTTTAAAAGGGGCTGAATGTTTTCCCTGATAAGCAGAAAAGGGCTATCTTCAAAAATTGCAAATAATTGATTTATTTTAAAATATAGAAACATTAAAGGATAACATAACAAACACCTATGTATACTTCACTCAGATTTAACACAATTTGACAGTTTAGTATATATGCTTCAGTATTTTTGAAAAAAATAAGTAATATATTAGACATTTGTTTCCAACAATATATATAACAGATACTCCAAAAATCAGGCTGTTGGAAACAACTAAATATAGTAGATAAAATATTTAAAAACAACTTTCTAAATGCATGATGATCTCTCTCAAAAAAGTAATGAATACTCCAAGACCAAAAAAAGTGACCATAGCAATGTAAAAATAAGTGAACATTCAGGGTGTTTCAGTCTAGGGGTATTTGTTGAACACTAATATCCATAAGCTTCCATTTAGATGGGTGAATGGAGTCCCACATGATATCAAGACCTCAAAGTCACACAATGTCAACATCATGAACAGTATAATCACCACTGAGAGGGAATTTTATGGCCTCAAATGCTTAGTTGAGGGGGGGGGGGCGTGAAGAAAAGAAAACCATGAATACCATTCATCCTATTAGCCAATTAAAGGGGAAAATAATATATTTAAAAAATCTTGCTTGAGAGTCCAGATAATTTCAACATCTTTTCATAATTTTAAATATACATTGTTGGCAAACAAGGAATAAAAGAGAACATTCCTTACATGATAGAATGTCTACCAAAAACCTACAGTAAAAAATAATATTTTTATGGTGAAACATTGAAAGCTTTCTTTCTGGGAGTAGGAAAGAAGATGCTTGCTATCACCGCCTCTATTCAACATTTTAAGTTATAGTCAGAAGAGTAAGACAAGAGAAAATAAAAACTACAAGGGAATGAAGTGTGAAAATGAAAAGAGAGAGATGGGGAGGGGGCAGGAGGAAAGGAAAGGAGATAAAAGAAAAAGAGGAAGAAAAACTGTTATTATTCACAGGTGATATGATTGTGTACATAGAAAATCCAAACAATACATCAACAAATTACAATTTAGTAAAATTGTATGTATGTATCGTGTACAACATTATATTTTGAAGTATGAATACATTGTGGAATGAATAAACCTAGCTAACTGATGTGTGTATTATTTCACAGTATTACATTTGTGTTAAGAATATGTAACATTTTCTCTTAATAATTTTTAAGAATACAATATTATTAACTGTAGTCACTATGTTGTACAAATAGATCTCTTGAACCTATTTATCAGATTTAACTAAAATTTTGGATCCATTGACCAACATCGTTCCACCACACCCTCTATCCCCCAAGCATCCCAGCCCCTGGCAACTAACATTCTACTCTTCAATTTTATGAGATCAACTTTTTTAGGTTCCACATCTGAGTGAAGTCATATGGTACTTTTTTCCTGTGCCAGGATTATTTCACTTAATATCCTTCAGGTTCATCATTTTGTCACAAATAACAGGCTTTCCCCCTTTCTTTATGGCTGAATTTTTTATATATACCATGTTTTTCTTTATCCATGCATCCCTTGATGAACACTTATGTTGATTCTATATCTTGGCTATAAATTATGCTACAATGTACAGTGCAGATATCTCTTTGAAATACTGATTTCATTTCCTTTGGATATATACCAGCACTAGGATTGCTGTATATATGGTGGTTCTATTTCTAATTTTGTGAGGAACCTCCATACTGTTTTCACAATGGACGTACTAATTTATATTCTCACCAACAGTGTTCAAGGGTTCCCTTTTCTGCACAACCTTACCAATACAAATTATTATCATCTTTTTGATAACAGCCAATCTAGCAGTTAGAAGATGTCTCATTATGCTTTTAATTTCATTTATCTGATTATTGGCATTCTGAGTATTCATTTCATATACCTTTTGGCTACTTTTATGTCTTCTATTGAGAAATGGTTATTCAGGCCTTTTGTCCATTCTTTAATCAGATTATTTGTTTTATTACTATTGAGTTGAGTTCTTTATATATTTTGGATATTAATCCTTCATCTGACATGTGGATTGCAGATATTTCTTTCCCATTCTGTAGGTTATCTTTTTTTTTTTTCTTGAGATGGAATCTCACTCTGTGGCCCAGGTTGGAGTACAGTGGCACGATCTCGGCTCACTGCAACCTCTACCTCCCAGGTTCAAGTGATTCTCCAGCCTCCGCCTCCTGATTAGCTGGGACTACAGGTGCATGCCACCACATCTGGCTAATTTTTTGTATTTTTTAGTAGAGGTGGGGTTTCACCATATTGGCCAGGCTGGTCTTGAACTCCTGACCTCGTGATCTGCCTGCCTTGGCCTCCCAAAGTGATGGGATTACAGGTGTGAGCCACCGTACCCGGCCAGTTATCTCTTTACTCTGTTAATTGTTTTCTTTGCTTATATAAGCTTTTTAGTTTAATGTAATCTCACTTATCTATTTTTGCTTTTAACGCTTGTGCTTTTAAGGTCATAGCCAAATAAGCATCACTCAGAACAATGTCATGGAGCTTCCCCCCATGTTTTCTTCTTGTATTTTTAATATTTTCTCTCGTGTTTCTATTTCTGCTTAACATATGCTGTCTCAATTAAGCTTCATATCAGAACTGAAAGATATATATATGTATCTCCATTTTTCAGAGAAGGAACTGAGCTAAAATGTTATGAAACTTTCTCACAGGCATTGACTGGTGGAGGATGCTTTTAAGCCTAATCCATAGGATCCTGAAGTCAGTGCCCTTTTTACAACACTGCACTTGCTTTCCTTTATGTAGGTAGTGTGTTCAAATGGAAGTGACAATACGTTGGAGAAGAAAAGACAGAAATACACATACAAACAATTTAAAATAATTACTATACAACCAAGTATCCATATGAATGGTAAAAACATTTAATGATACATGAATTCAAAAAAAGAGGAGATTTTTTGGCCTATTTTGTATGTCAATATTTGTGTACTGAGAAAGTTTTAGACAATGAATAATTCTCACCTATAATATTATCATCTAGATCATTAAGAAAAGGCAATTAAAGTTGTCTAACAGTTTTAAGGTAGTTAAGGTTCATGTAACTGCATGATTATCTATTACATGCCCCTGTTTAAGACTCATTCACTGTTAAAACAGGCATCTGATTAAGTACCTACCATGTACAAAATTTATTAACCATAATTTTCTGTTCAGAATGGTTTTGGTGGTCTCAAAGTTGCTAAAATGCCTTTTTGTAAATACTAGGCAGAGTAAAAAGGGCATCAAATTGGTGCCAAAACATTTGGCTTTAAATTAATGCTCTGCCTCTTACTATTTAAGCAATCATAAGCGAGTTATTTAACCTCTCTGAATCTAGTTTGCATGAATACTAAGTGGAGATAATAGCAACTACCTTTCAGTGTTGCTGTGAAGATTGAATGAACTTACGTATGCAAAGTGCCTGGTGTATACTAAGTATCCATAAAAATATGACAAGAGTAACTATGGAAATATAGAATGTTCAGTTTCCCTTTAGCTCGCAGTGTCCAAGTCAGTGTATTATCTTTGTTTGTCACGGTGATAGAAGCAGTGACTTCTTCAATCTCAGGGAGGTATCAGTGCTCCATATGTCAAATAAAATAGTACTTCCTTCCCTTTAGATTAAAAAAGCTCAGCAGGTGTGTTTCAAATGTATGAAGAGACAATAGCACACTCTCCTCCTGGAGGCTGTGAAATAGCACATAGTTCTAGGGAGGAAACAATACTGCAAGCATCAAAAGCATTATGGTCCTAAGGACCAAGACTCCTTAGGCACATCTCAGTCTCTCAGTCAAACAAGTTTATGCTCTCATACCTGAGCTCCCAGCAGGGCTTGGGAATTGACTAGCCCTATGGCAGAGATGAAGCAAAAGAAAGTCACTATTTCCATGCGGAAATGCCCAGAGTGCTTCTTAGATAGGCAGAAAGGTAAGGATAATATTATCTTTTTTGGAAGTTTTCAGGGATACATATTGCATTTTTGAGATAATAGAGATACTTCTTGCTTAACGTATAAGAGGGCATCTTCTGTCTACAATACAGGATCACAAGGAGACTTTGATCAATGTAATTTTATCTGAGGTGTTATCTGACGCAAAAGGAGAAAGGCTGAAATTCTCATTCTCTAACATAAAATTGGATACAAATTAATTATACTCTGTTAAAAAGCCTTGAAAAATATATCCCTAAGATGAGAAGAAAGAAGAAAGCAGCTTCAGTTCCTCAGAAATGCCTTTAGGAAGAAATCCTGAACAGCAAGCACTAGTTTTCCATTGAAGAAGAGCCTGAGCATTCTGTATCTCTTAGAGGGACAAGAAATGCTAAAGGAAGTACATGGTTTCCTGGTTTCAGAACACAGTTTATAAACCCTATACCATTTCTTTAGACAGGGATGGTTAGCTCAGGCCACCAAAGGAAGGAAGGAGACCCTCCTTTGAAGGAGAAAGTTAACCTAATAAAGAAAACCTTAGGAAAGACTTTGGAACAGGAGAGAGTCCTGAAGTTGGGATTAGAGTTGAATGTTTATAAAGGTGGTTTTGAGATGATGAGGAAGAATATATTCAAGACAAATTGGAAGCTTTCAGTCAACCTGACAATTGTCATGCAAATCAAAACACTGAGAGGTAATATAAGGATGCTTGTATAGCCATCTGGATGAAGTGAAAAGGATTATAGATAGAGGAGCAGAAAGAGCTCTGCCATTGTTGCTACTGCTGTCACTGCTTTACCTATTTCAATTTCTTAAATCCTCAGTGAGATGATCCTGTGAGAGCCAGAATCCTGGTATTGCCAACTGTTAGCTACATAAATTAAAACAAATTATTCAAACTCTCTTAGACTCAATCTCATAATATGTAACACAGAGATGATAATAATCCTACTCATAGGGTTGTAATAAGCATTACATAAAATAAGCTCAATAAATGAGGGCTTTTATTAACGCTCCCACTAGACTTGTTCCTCAAGTCAAAGTTTCTTGTTCAAAATTTCTGTACCTTTGTTATTCTATGAAGAGATGCATGCAGACTATATTTTTTTAACGAGAAGATTTATCAAGGCACAGTATAGATAGCTTTTACTACTGAGCTACTTAAGAGGAAATAAAATAACTGGAATAATGAGAGAATTTAAAAATTACAAAATTGTGGTGGAAATCTACTGCCTTAAAGCTTATTTGCATGCTAGATATATAATGAGGAGATAAGTTTTACAAACTACTTATGAACATTTTTTTCTCATAACAGTAATTATCAGAACAGTTTATTATCTAAATATTATGTCTCATTCAGATGGCAACCATAAAGAATCCCTTCAATTTGATTCTTCCCTTCAGTGAGTAAGAAGAAAGCACTAAGCACAAATGCTGGTCTCAATTTTGTAAATATCAAGCTACCAACAGATTTTTTAATCAAACTGGCAAAATCGATGTAAAACTAACAGATCACTCTGGATATCTACTGTCTTCTGCTGATTCAAACTGACACTGGTTATGAAAATAATTATCTAGGTTTTGTGCAAGTAAAATACAATTTTCAACTTCAGTTGAGGCATTTGAGAAGAAATAACATATGCATACATTTGCATGCACACATATGCAAACGTACACACAGAGACACTCATACTCTATACAATTTTAGGCCTGGATGCCTAAGTAAGCCAGAAGGCAAAATTGCATTACTCAGAGCTGCTGCAATTTAGAGAAAAGATAGGGTTTTTGAGAAAGTGATATTGAAGAAAGTATGGGTTGGGAAAGTGGCAGAAGGTAAATGATGGACAAAGTTGGGGGTAGAAGTCATCCAGAGACATAAAGCTCAGATGAAGGGAAGTGGGAATAGAAAAAAAATGCTATAGTTCTTACAGAGGTCTTACCAGTGCCTTCTTAAGGTATTCAACTCAAGCAAATAAAATAATCCATCCCTCTTCCATTTTTACAATACATAAAAGATTTTTTAAAAAAAGAAGAAAATGAAAACTTAAAGAAATAGGAAATATTTAGTCTAGATCAGCAGATTGGTGGTAAAGAAGAGGAGACCATGAAATTTGTAATCCTTTTTTGTGTGCACATTTTCTATACTCACACTTCTGTTCACAAAATTGAGCATATAATTTCAGTGGACGTATAACTGGGCATATAATTTCCATGAGGATCTCAGGCTGGAAACCAATGTTTTATAGGAAAGAATACCAAATAGATTTATCACATACCCTGTAATATTAATGTACTTATTAGTTTCCCTGCCTAAATTAAAACAGGTGGAATTTAAAGTATATTTATAAGATTATAATAATTCTCAAATTATAAATGGAGTTTATCAAATTTTTACCTTTCACTTGGTGCTTGGAACTAAGAATGTATATCACCCAATACAGAAATTGCATAAACAGTATTTTGGCTCCTAGACTTACCCCTCCTCACATACAAATTCTCCAACGTTACAGTTTAGGCCTTTATGCTGCTGAAACCATCAGAATACCAAATTCAGACAAATAATTATTGAACTACACACACACATACAAAATAAAGAGTGGGATAAAAAAGGAGAATAGAAGCAGAAAAGGTTGACTTTCCAATTTGGAGGTCAATTTTTTTTTTTTTTTTTTTTTGTAGGCAATGTTATTAGGTATAGGTTTTTATTGCCCTTTATCTCTTGAAAACTAGGGTCTCAAGCTGAGTTATATGCCCTCACAATAAACATGTTGATATAGGTGTGTCTAAATCTATGAATCTCCAAAACAGCTTTTCTTTCTTTTCTGTTAAATTTAAAAAAAAGAAATTGCACATTAATAAGATAATTCACCATAATCAGGTGAGATTCATTCCAGGAATGCAAAGATGGTTCAACTTATGAAAATCTGTAAATGTAAAACACTGCATTCACATATCAAGGACAAAACCCATGTGATCATTTCAATAGATGCAGAAAAACCATCTGATAAAATACAACATCATTTTATGATAAAAACCCTCAACAGATTATTTATAGAGGGAAATCACCTCAGCACAAAAAAGTCCTTATGTGACAAACCCACAGTTGACATCATACTAAATTGGAAAAAGTTGAAAGCTATCTCTTTAAGATCTGGAAAAGACAAGGATGCCTACTTTCACCATTTTTACAGTAATTAGTCAAGAGAAAGAGATAAAGAGTATCCAAATTAGAATGGAGGAAATGAAATTATCCCAGTTTACAGACAGGACAATCTTACATATTGAAAACCCTAAAGACTCCACAAAAAAACACTGTTAAAATTAGAGTCAATAAAGTTTCAGGATACAAAATCAACAGGAAAATTCAGGAGCATTTCTATACACCAACAGAAAAGTGAAATCAGGTGAACAATCCCATTTACAATGGCTATAAAAAAAAAAAAAAAAAAAAAAAACAAAAAAAAAAAAAAAAAAAACAAAAAAAAAAAAAAAAAAGACACCTAGAAATAAATTTAACCAAGAGGTAAAAGATCTTTACAACGAAAAATGTTAAATATTGAGGAAAGAAATGGAAAAGTAGCAAAGACTTGGAATTAACTTAAATGCCCATCAATGATAGACTGGATAAAGAAAATGTGGTACATAAATACCATGGAATACTATGCAGCCATAAAAAGAATGAGATCATATCCTTTGCAGAAACATGGATGGAGCTGGAGGCCATATCATACCTCACAAACTAACACAGAAACAGAAAACCAAATAAATGTTCTCACTTTTAAGTGGAAACTGAATGATGAGAACACATGGACACATAGAGAGGAACAGACACTGGACCCAATCAGAGGGTAAAGGGTGGGAGGAATGAGAGAATCAGGAAAAATAACTAATGAGAACTAGGCTTAATACTTGGGTGACAAAATAATCTATACAATAAACCCCCATGACACAGGTTTACCTAAATAACAAACCTACACATGTGACCCTGAACTTAAAAGTTAAATATTATAAAAATAATACCAATTACCTGAAATATTTAAAAATGTACATTAAATACCATAATCATAAAAAAAATTTGAAGAGAATACAAAAAAATGTAAAGATATATCATGACCATGAATTGAAAGAGTTAATATTACTAAAATACATACACTTCTCAAAACTATGTACAGATTCAGTACAATCCTTATCACAATACCAATGACATTCTTCAAAGAAATGGAAAAAACAATCCTAACATTTGTACGAAACCACAAAAGATCCTGAACAGCCAAAGCAATCTTGAGCAAAAAGAACAGAGCTTCAGTTAACACAATACCTGACCTTAAATTATGCTACAAAGCTATAGTAATCAAAACTGCATGGTTCTGGCATAAAAAACAGATATAAGATTACTATAACAGAATATTATAGAAAGCCCAGAAATAAATTCATGCATTTAGGGTAAATTGATTTTTGACAAAGGTGCCAAGAACACACAGTGAGAAAAGGGACAGTCCTTTCAATAAATGGTATGGGGACAATAAATGGTGTTAGAACAATTGGATATCTACATGCAAAAGAATAAAAATAGACACTATTCTCACACCATATACTAAAAAAAACTGTATTAAGTCAACATCAGCTTAAAAGGGATGAAATATTTAAACTTAAAAACTGATATTATAAAACTACTATTAAAAAAAAGAGAGAGAAAGCTCCATGATATTAGTATGGGCAGTGATGTTTTGGGTAGGGCCCCAAAAGAACAGGCAACAAATGCACAAATAAACACATGGAATTACATCAAATTTAAAAGGAATGTTTATAACAAAGTCACTCTTTAAAGATGAGTCTGATTTTCCACAGATTCTTTTCTCCTCTGCTGACCTTATAGATTCTCTAAACTGTTCCTATGTTCATGACATTGTGTTGCTCAATGAATTATGTGACATTTCTTAAAGTGCCTTGATGGGTCCCAGATGAAATATTCTCTTCACAACTTTTAAGTGTTTTTTCATCATCATTAATTTCTATAGACTTGACAGCCAAAGCTATTATGATTGACATTACAGGTAATCTAGTTACATTACTAAATTTACCTCTGGAGATGTGTAGTACAGGGACTGGACTCTATACTAGACTCAGTTGTCATTGACTTGATCTTGGATTATTACATGATTCCTTCCTCATTTTCCCTGACTCATCCCACCTCTTCCAGTCATTCTCCACATTACAGGTAATCAGTGTTAACATGAATAGATTTTTGATGATGCTATTCTCTGCTAACACCTTGCAACTGTTTCCTACTAATCTCAATATAAAAAAACAAACTCTTTAAATGGATTTAAGACCTCATATAATGAGACCCATCTGGCTTTACCTACTTACTTTTTTCCCTTTCCACCCATCCAATGACATACCCCATGACTCAACAACTGTGTGTGTGTTTTTTTTTCATTTCCTTGCACTAGCCATGCCTTCTCTTACCTCTGCATCTTCACTAACACTGTTATCACAGGCCTACACACTTTTTTGCTCATCTCTATCTGTCTGTGTATCAACATGACAGAAAATAATTTTAGGTATATTTGAAAAATTTTAAAAGACAAGCTAATTTTTAGAGGAAATATAAAATAGCTTTATGGTGTCTGAATAGGGAAGGATTTCTTAAACAAGACAGAAAAAATAATAATGTAAAAGATTTATATTTAAATTACACCTATAAACTATATTTAAACTAACATTAAAAAAACTTCTATAGAAAACAAAGACTATATTATTTTAAAGTGAAATACACAAGGTATAAAGACAGTGAAGAGATGTGCCACACCCATAACTGGCAAAGATTAGTGCCTAAAAAAATAATTTCTTACCAATCAACAAGAAGAAGACACCTCTACGAAACAAAAACCTAAAAGGAAAATGTATAAAGGATATGCATAGGCAACTAACAGAAGAAGAAACCTGAATAGCCAATACTTATGGAAAAATGCTTAGCTTTATTACCAGAGAAGTGAAAATTTAAACAATGGTACCTCAAACCAAGCAAACATTTTAAAATGTGTTAAACCAAAATGTTGGTGATAATATAGAAAAACTGAAACTTCCACACACTTACTGATGTTGCTGAGGACACTTATTTTGATACTCTCATATTGGAGATTTGTAAATCATTAGTAATTTCTTGCAACCCAACAATTAATCATATACAAATACAAGTAGGTTCACCATAACATTATTTATCTTAGTGAAATTAACTGACCATCTAGGGATGAATGAATACATTTTATAATAAAGTGCATCAAGTTAAAGATATGTACATGGGTAAATTTCAAAAATATATTAGCCAGTAGAAAATTAGTGTGTAAAGAAAAGTCAATAAAACATAATTTATGTGTATTTTTAGTACAAATCAAACAGTATTATGCATTGTTTTAATGATATTCCCCATAAGTGGTAAAGTTTAAAAACATAGATGGAAACGGCACATATAAGAGTAGTTAGAATGGCGGTTACCTATGAAAAGGGGGAAAAGTAAATAAGATCAAAGAGAGGTTCGAAGCCAGACTGAATTATAATATTTTATTTCTAAATTTTATATATATTCTTGAAACAAATATGGCATAAAGTTAACAACTGTTAAACCTGAGTGTGAGGTATAGCTAGTATTTTTATATTATTTTTGTACCATTCAGCAACTTCTAAACTTCCTATAATTTCATTTAAAAAATTGCTCATTGTGGCCATTTTCTTGAACCCGTATTTGTCTTTTACTAAATCTACCTGGCAACTGTTTGCCAGATAAATGTACACAAATAAACACAGACACACATACACTGACACAAAATTAATGGAAGATATTTATTACAGGTAATGAAATTTCTTTACAGTGAATAGTTACAAATATTAGACTAAAATTAAGGAAATAGCCTTGAATTTTATGGTTAGAGATAAACTTACAGAACACATTTTTTTTTAGTGTGAAACACTGAAGCCCATAGTGGCTAAGAATTCATTTCCAATTCACACAACTAGTCACTTAGAATTTCTGGGACTGTTGAAAGTAAACTGTTTGGACCACAGTACTGCTAAAGTCTTTTCTAATTGTAAGTTCCAAAAAAAAAAAAAATCATGAGTAGATTTTACACGTCAACATTTAACAAAGCTTCTTGCTACATATAGAACATAAGCTTGCATTTCCTTCTTAAACCTTCTTTCCCAGATGACTGCAGAAGTTTTATTTTTTTCTCTGTCTTGAACCACATAAACCCTGGATTTTTTTTTTTTTAATTAAAAGTGCTAGCCTTGCAGTGGCTTCACGAAAGTACATACATCATTGAACATATATACCCAGAGACCTTTCATTTTCTTTGCTGAACACCATTTACATGAAAAGCACTTACATATTTACTAACCTGAACCACCCAAATTTAAGATTTTTTAATTTGATGCTTCTAACAGAATCTGTAATTTTCAAATAGGATAGGTTTTAATTTTTAATTATTAATTCTAGTTGTAGATATAATACATAATTACTTACCAATAGAAAATATATATTCAAATATTATGCCTAAATGTTAATCATTTTCATGATAAGCTTTTCTTACTTTAATGATATACAGTAGTCAACTTAATAAGAGAATACTGAAGAAACAAACTTGACAGACTTGCCTAACTCCCTGGAGAGTTCTTGTGTTAGCAAGTTGTATGTGTTCAAGATAGAAGTGTATTTTTTCCTGTTCCTTCTATGGGAAGAATGTCCACAATGCCAGCTGCTCTGAGAGGCATCTTATTCCTCCCTTCCAACAGGCAAGTCCCAGCATCTCATATGAGTTCTAAGCAGCATGCATGTGAGACATCACTGCAGCTGAGGTTTTACTTCTAATCCCAGACACCTGTTACCAAGGTAGAGGCTGCTCTGAAGAATTAAATAACATGAGTCTAGAGACCAAAATTCATGTTGGAGCAGATGATTTCACAGGGTGCAGCCCACTATAGACTTTTTCTCTGGCAGCTGAGGTAAACATCCCAGCATTACTCTGGTTTAAACCATATAGAACTTGATATTCTTAGCTGGCATCACATAATGTTCTCCTACTTTGCCCAGGTCTCTGAGAAAGTGCTCATCAAAAATCATAGTGCTTTTTGTTTAACTTTTTCCTTCCCTTGAACTTGAAAAATATCTTTTTTTTTTTAAGTGACTACCTTATGTGTTCTATGTGACTATGTTAAAATAATAATTCTGAACAATACAGGTTTAGGGGACATATTTCTTGAAAGAAATAACTACAGGAGTCACTGAAACAAAATACAAAGTGGTGAGGCTAATTCCTAGTTTCAGAAACTTTCTTTTCTTCATTGTACAGGTGGTTCCTGACTTATACAATGGTTGATTTTTTTAAACTTTAAGATTGTTGAAAACAACATGCATTAATTAGAAATTGTACTTTGAAATCTGAATTTTGATATTTTCCTGGGTTAGCAATATGCAAGCACAATACTCTCTTGCAGTTCTGGACGGTGAGAGTGAGCCGCAACTCCCATTCAGCCATGGTGTCACTGGGTAAATGACAAATACCCTATGGTGTATGGTGTTACCAAATGGTTTTGCCCAATTGTAAGCTAATGTAAGTGTTCTGAGCACGTTTAAGGTAGGCTAGCCTAAGCTATGATGTTTAGTAGACTAAGTGTATTAAGTGCATTTTCAACTTATGACATTTCAACTTGCAAAGGGTCTAATGGGTTGTAACCACATTGTAAATGGAGGAACATCTATACTTATTATAGCAGCCCAAACTGACTAAGACACCTAGCATCCATGGAGACTATAGAGAATTAAGCAAATACATCCTTAAGGTAGCCTTCATATTACCAATACATTTTAAATTTAAAGTATGATACAATCATTTTTTAAATGGCAGCAGACTACAAATAGAAAACAAGTGACTATAAAAATATTACTTAGATGCATACTTTTGTAACTTCTCCAAGCTCACAATCAAAACTGAGGAAACGATGTTTTTTCTTTATTTTCCCCAGCTGATGTGCCAAGAGCTGACAGAAGCAATCTTAAAAAAGAACAAGTGATACAATTCCCATGTTTTGTCCATGAGCTTACATTTTTAGCATTTTTAACAATCATCGTCATTTAAATAAAGTGATGAATAACAATTTTTGACACTGAAATTATTAACATACAGAATATTATGAAAACGAAAGATTTTGCTTTCTCTGAGATGCCCTAAATTTTGTGCAGCTAAAAAAAATTTCACTGTATTTGCCTCTGTCAATCGTATGAAACAAGCCTGAATTATTTTTCTCGAAATAATCTATAAGTACTTTTGCTCCTGGGCTAACCTAATTTCTTGTTGCTTTCTAATAAGGGTTTTGGCTAATTTAGTGTGAACCAAAAAAGAACAAGTTTAACAAAAGGCATGGAATAAAACTCCAAGACACGCTCCATGAAGGGCAAATTATTCAATATTATAACAATTCAAAATGAGCTACTACCTAAAAATATATGTCCTGTGGAATCTATAAGTTATAAGCAAAAGGAAATAAATTAATTTAGTTGGTGTGCATTCCAGTACAGGACTTCCCTTCTTTTCAGACACTTACTCTTCATGAAGCATTCAGGACACTGCCCAGAGGGAGCAAAACATCATTCAGAACAAATTTTAACTTTACCGTCATGCCCTTGTCTTACCAAGTACCAGCCTATTCATAGGATTTTCTTTTTCTGTTAAATCTTCTAGTCCTAGTTTTGAGGGAATTTAGATCATTTAGAATGATTAGGCCCCACCTAAAAAATTCAGGCAGTATTCAGCTTTTGATTTTACAGGCCTCAAATCATTTTTATAGACACAAAAATGGCTCTCACATTACCACTAAGAGTTATATTATAGCACCTTTCAGTCAGAGATATCTATAGTATATAAAAGATATTATTTTTTAATAATTCTTTGAAGTACACCTTGCAATGTTGCATCTATAGGTATTACAAAAAATCTTCTACCTGTCCTATTCTTGTTGGTAAAATCTTGTTGCCTACAACACAGGCACAATTGAGCTACTTCCGGTTGTTCATACTTCATAGAGTATAATAGGAAACATTATTTAAATATCATTTTTACTCAAAATTTAAAATGATATGAATCTCCCAAAATAAATATTTTGTCAATAATTAAATCATTTCGAGATCATCAGAAATGAATAATAAAATTTGTTTACAGTGTTGCAGTTACCAATGCCACTTTAACTTGTAGGTAATAACACCGGCCAACCTTTAAAATTAGTTTTTAATTACACAAATTTTGAATTGCATAATGTCTTCAATCATGAATTCCTCTCACAAAATATTTCTACTATATAATTCTCCCAAGTAATTTCTCATATCACCCTCTATAACATGCCTCACAGAGAAATAAGTTTTCTTTCTTCAGGTTCCCTATGCATTTCTCTTCTACGCCTAGTGTCACATATATCCTCTCACACTTTACCAAAGTAGTTAATGTGTCTGTAATTGTGTACTTCTTAATGTAAGTGACTACGGCTTCCTCATCTTTCTCCAGAACTACATATATGGCCAACCACATTTCAAATAGGTGCCCCTAATTTTTGACAAACGTATTTTTCCTTTCAAAGAACTACATTTGACACAGCAGTTCGGCTGGGGGCAGAAAGCTGGGAACCTGCACAGGGCTACTTTGCACCTGGACTTGTTCCTGACCCTGAGTTGGACTGGCAAGGAGCAAGCTCTTCTCGCCAAGGGCTTCTGGAATCTCAGCTGGATACCCCTTGACCATCACACACTCAGTTGGCAGGGAGAGTTGCCTAGAGAAGTGGTAGGTGCAGTATGTAAGCTGATGTAGAGCCCAGAGGGTTTGTTGTGGGAGTCTCTATAGAGGAACACAGCCAGGAATGCCCATCCCTCAGGTTTGACTTGTTCCCATAGAAGACTTTAGCCCTAGCGGAACTGTGGGACACAAACTCTGCAGGGTGCTCTTGCCCATCAGATAGGGCTGGTCCAATCTAAGCATCCATTGGTCTGCTGCCCTATCCTGGAGCCCCGGCCTGGCCACACCTGCTTACAGTACAGCCTCAGGTGCTGTGGGGGCCCACATCATAGTTCTTTCACAGGCAGACTATGCCTGACTGGTAAGGAGCTTCAGTGGGGCTGCCCCCATGCCATCCACCAGCCTGCTGGTTCCCTCCCCATGGCCACCGCCCACATAGCTTTGCCAGCAGTGTTTGTGGAGGTTAGAAACGAGGGGCCTGGGAGGTAACCTTTCTTGCCCCACCAGCACTGCACTCTGCCCCCATACCCTCATCCCACATTGGACCACCATTATAGTCAAAGCCTTGGCAGGCAAAAGCCAGCCAGCTCCCCATCTGCCAGTGCCCCACCCTTGCCAACACTGGTATGGGAGTAATACGAGGCACAGAGAACAGCCGACCAACCTCCTCACTGAGTTACCAACCCTTCCTGCAGCACACAAGGAACACACACCGACCTATGGCCACCAGTGCCCCATCTCCATATTAATACCACCAACAGCACAGACATGGACACAGTTGCCAGCAGGGATCCCCTGCCCTCCCCAGTGAGCCATGCTGCCTCGACTACTTTGGTAACTGCATGCATGGAGGCGGGCACCCTGGTACCCGCTAGCACCCTGCTGCAGCCAACGAGTGTACACCCCACCACACTGCCACTGCTGCTGGCATGTGTAAAGGAGGATGGATCCCACTGCTACTGCGCTATAAACCACTTTTGCTAACACCAACCATTGGAGTGCAGTGAACAGTGGTCTGGGAGCACCTAAGCACTCCCAGCACAATGGATTCCTAACCTCAAGGAGACAGAGAGCAAAGTTTGGAGCTGATAAAAGTCCCCCAGAATTACAGCACACAGTCCAGGAGTTGGGAGCTGAGTGTTGGTCCCCTAAAATATTCCAGAAATAAAGTCAGTTGGCTGAACCTACCTTATAGTGTAATCAAACGCTCAAAATCATCAAATAGGGTAAAAGTAAAAAAAAAAAAAAAAAAAAAAAAAGAAAAAAAAAAAAAAAAAAAAAAAAAAAAAAAAAAAAATCAAAATGTCAGCAATGTCAAAGAATAAAGAAACATCAGCCCACAAAGATAAGAAGGAACCAGTTCAAGAACTCTGACAACTCAAAAAGCCAGGATGCCTTCTTTCCTCCAAATGATGGCACCACCTCTCCAGCAAAAATTGTGAACCAGGATGAGATGGCTCAAATGATGGAAATAAAATTCAGAATATGCATACGAATGAACATCATTGAGATGTAGGAATACACTGAAACTCGATCCAAGGAAGATACAAATCACAATAAAATGATACAGGAGCTGACAGACAAAATGGCCAGTATAGAAAAGGATGTAACCAACCTGATAGAGCTAAAAACATGCTAAAAGAATTTTATAATGCAATCACAAGGATTAATAGCAGAATAGACCAAGCTGAGGAAAGAAACTCAGAGCTTGAAGACTGGTTTTCTGAAATAAGACAGCTAGACAAGAACAGAGAAAAAAATAAAAGGGAATGAACAAAATCTCTGAGATATATGAGACCCTGTGAAGAGACAAAATCTACAACTCATTGGTGTCCCTGAAGGAGATAGGGAGAGTGTATGCAACTTGGAAAACATATTTTAGGATATCACCCATGAGAACTTCTCCAACCTAGCTAGATAGGCCAACATTCAAATTCGGGAAATGCAGATAACTTCAGTAAGATAATTCACAAGAAGATGATCCCCAAGACACACAGTCATCAGATTCTTTACAGTTGAAATCAAAGAAAAAACTATGAAGGCAGCTAGAGAGAAAGATCAGGTAAGTTAACAAAAGGAAGTCCATAAGGCTAACAGGGGACCACTCAGCACAAATCCTACAAGCCAGAACGAATTGAGGGCCAATATTAAACATTCTTTATTTTATTTATTTGTTTATTTATTGAGACAGAGTCTTGCTGTGTCACCCAGGCTGAAGTGCAGTGGTGCAATCTCAGCTAACTACATCTGCCTCCCAGGTTCCAGCAATTATGCTGCCTCAGTCTCCTGAGTAGCTGGGATTACAGGATTACAGGCACATGCCACTATGCCTGGCTAATTTTTGTATTATTAGTAAAGACAGGATTTCACCATGTTGGTCAGGCTGGTCCTGAACTCCTGATCTCAGGTGATCCACCCACCTCAGCCTCCCAAAGTGCTGGGATTATAGGCATGAGCCACCATGCCCAGCCATTTGACATTCTTAAAGCAAAGAAATTCCAACCCAGCATTTCATATCTGGCCAAATTAAGCTTAATAAGTGAAGGAGAAATAAGATCCTTTTCAGACAAGCAATTGCCAAGGGAATTTATCACCAGACATGACTTAAAAGAGCTCCTAAAGGAAGCTCTAAATAGGAAAAGAAAGATCATTACCATTCACTAAACACATATACACACACACACTTTAAGTACACAGACCAGTGATACTATAAAGCAACTACACAAAAGACTCTGTATAATAATCACCTCACATCATGAAGGCAGTATCAAATGCACACATATCAATATTAACCTTGAATGTAAACAGGCTAAATGTCCTAATTAAAAGGCACAAAATGGCAGGCTAGATAAAGAAGCAAGAGACATTGGCAACCTGTCTTCCAGAGACCTATCTTACATACAATGACATCCACAGACTCAAAATAAAGGAATGGAGAAAAATCTACCAAGTAAATGGAAGACAGAAAAAAAATCAGAGTTGCAATCCTAATTTCAGACAAAAAAGATTTTAAACCAACAAAGATTTAAAAAGACAAAGAAGGACATTACATAATGGTAAAGAGTTCAACAAGAAGACCTAACTATCCTAAATATATACACACCCAACAGAGGAGTACCCAGATTCATAAAGCAAGTTCTTAGAGACTTTCAAAGAGACTTAGAATCCAACACAATAACAGTGGGAGACTTCACACCCTACTGACAGTATTAGACAGATTATCAAGGCAGAAAATTAATGAATATATTGAAAAACTGAATCCAGTACTGGATCCAATGGACCTGATAGAAATCTGCAGAACTCTCCAACCAAAAACAACAGACTATATGTCCTCATCACCTCATGGCACATACTCTAAAATCAATCACATAGTCAGACACAAAACACTCCTCAGAAAGTATAAAAGAACTGAAATCATAATAACTATTCTTTCAGACCACAGCACAATAAAATTAGGAATCAAGACTAAGAAAATTCTTCAAAACCATCCAATTACATGCGAACTGAATAACCAAATTTTTTTAAGAAATAATTTTTAAGAAATAATTAAATTTTTAAGAAATTTTAAAGAAATTTCTTAAGAATTTTTAAGAAATAATTAAATTAAAGTAGAAACCAAGAAGTTATTTGAAACTAATGAGAACAAAGATACAACAAACCAGAATCTCTGGGACACAGCTAAGACCGTCTTAAGAGGAAAATTATAGTGCTAACATGAAAAAGTTAGAAAGATCTCAAATTAACAACCTAACATCACAACTAGAAGAACTAGAGAAGCAAGAACAAAACAAAGCCAGCAGAAGACAAGAAATAATAAAAATCAGGACTCAATTGAAGGGGACAGACTGAGACATAAAAACCTTTTCAAAAGATCAATGAATCCAGGATTTTTTAAAATATAAATTAGAAAGGCTGCTAGTAAGACTAATAAAGAACGAAAGAGAGAAGATCTAAATAAACACAATTATAAACTACAAAGAGGATATTACTCTGACCTCACAGAAATGCAGATAACCATCAGAGAATATTATGAACAACTTTTCGTGCACACACATTAGAAAATCTAGATGAAATGGGAAAATTTTTGGATATATACACCCTCCCAAGACTGAGACAGGAAGAAATTGGATCCTTGAACAGACCAACAATGAGCTTCAAATTGAAGCAGTAATAAATAGCCTACAAAAAAAAAAAAGCCCAGAACCAGAACCAGATTGATTCAGAAGTTGAACTCTATCAGATATACAAAGAACACTTGAAAGTTGATAACCTTCCTACTGAAATTATTCCCGAAAATGGAAAGGACGGACCCCTCCCTAAGTCATTCTATGAAGTGAGCATCATCCTGATACCAAAACCTGGCAGAGACAAAACAGGAAAAGAAAAAAAAAAGACCAATATCCTTGATGAATATTGATGCAAAAATCCTCAACAAAATACTGTCAAATCAAGTCCAGCAGCACATCAAAAAGCTTATCCATCACATTCAAGTAGGCTTTATCCTTGGGATACAAGGTTGGTTCAACACATACAAATCAATAACTATGATTCACCATATAAACAGAACTAGAGACAAAAACTACATGATCTTAATAGATGCAGAAAAGTCTTTAGATAAAATTTAATATCTCTTCACATCCAAAACTCTCAATAAACTAGGCACTGAAGGAACATACCTCAAAATAATAAGAGCCATCTATGACAGTTCTGCAGACGGTATCACACTGAATGGGCAAAAGCTGAAAGCATTCCCTGTGAAAACCAGCACAAGACAAAGATGCTACTGTCTCTCACCATTCCTATTCAACATAGTATTAGAAGTCCTGGCAGGAGATTTCAGGCAAGAAAAAGAAATAAAGCACATCCAAATAGAAAGAAAAGAAGTCAAGTTATCCCTGTTTGCAGATGACATAATCCTGTATCTAGAAAACCCATCATCTCAGCCCAAAGCTCCTTGATCTGATGAACAACTTCAGCAAAGTCTCAGGAAACAAAATCAACATATAAAAATCACTAGCATTTTCATACACCAACAGCCAACCTGGGAACCAAATCAGGAACAGAGTCTCATTCCCAAATGCCAGCAAAAAATAAAACACCTAGGAATACAGCTAACCAGAGAGGTGATAAATCTCTACAAGGAGAAATACAGAACATTCACAAAGAAATCAGAGATGGCATAAACAAATGGAAAAACATTCCATGCGTATGGATAAGAAAAATCAATGGGATTAAAATGGCCACATTGCCCAAAGCAATTTACAGATTCAATGCTATTCCTATCAAACTACCAATGACACTCTTCACAGAACTGGATAAAACTGTTTTAAAATTCACAGGGAACTAAAAAACAGCCCAAATGGCCAAGGCAATCCTAAGCAAATAGAACAAAGCTGTAAGCAAGCATCATGTTATCCAACTTCAAACTATACTACAGGGATACAGTAACTCTGTTTTGTACCCAAACAGCATGGTACTGGTACAAAAATAGACACCTAAACCAGTGGAACAGAATAAATAGCCCAATAACAAGGTCACACACCTAAAACCATCTGATCTTCAACAAAGCTGACAAAAACATGCAATGGGGTAAGGACTCCCTATTCAATAAATGGTGCTGGAATAACTGGCTAATCATATGCAGAAGATTGAAACTGGACCCCTTCTTAACACCATATACAAAAATCTACTCATGGTAGATTAAAGACTTAAGTGTAAAACCCAAAACTACAAAAACCCTGAAAGATGACACAGGCTATACCACTCTAAACATAGGAACAGTCAAAGATTTCACAACAAAGATGCCAAAGCAATTGCAACAAAATCAAAAATTGACAAATGGGATATAATTAAACTAAAGAGTTTCTGCAAAGTAAAAGAAACTATCAACAGAATAAACAGACAACCAACAAAATGGGAGAAAATTTTTGCAAACTTTGCATCTGACAAAGGTTTAATATCAAGCATTTATAAGGAACTTAAACAAATTTACAAGAAAAAAAAATGATCCTATTATAAAAGTGTGCAAAGGACATGAACAAACACTTTTCAAAAGAAGACACACATGCAGCCAATAAGCATATGAAAAAAACCTCAATATCACTGATCATTAGAGAAATGCAAATGAAAATCACCATAATATACAATCTCATATCAGTTAGATGGCAATCATTAACAAGTCAAAAAAACAGGCTGGACACGGTGGCTCGCACCTGTAATCTCAGCACTTTGAGAGGCCTAGGTGGGTGAATCACGAGGTCAAGAGATCGAGACCATCTGGCCAACACAGTAAAACCCCGTCTCTACTAAAAATACAAAAAAATTAGCCGGGCATGGTGGCATGTGCCTGTGGTCCCATCTACTGGGGAGGCTGAGGGGGAAGAATCACTTAAACCTAGGAGTCAGGGGTTGCAGTGAACTGAGATTGCACCATTGCACTCCAGCCTGATGACAAAGCAAGACTTCCTCTCAAAAATTGTCTTTAAAAAAAAAAAAAAAAAAAAAAAAGCTTGTTTCGTTTTGTTTGGCATGTGTTTTTGATCTAATGGTTAAAGTCAGGAAGCAGTTTTGTAATCCAGATCACCACCTTGAAATGTGTTTCTTTGTAGAAAATCTTCAAAAGCTATTGTTAACCTTCCTATTTATAGAATTTGTTTTCAATGTGGAGAGTGAATCTTTCTGATATATTCTTAAAAATAATATTTAGTTGATACTAACTTTTAAAATTCATTACCATGTGTTGTGAATTTTGAATTAAGTTTTAAAATGAAAATCACAGTATTCTTTTTACATTCATGAAGGTTTTTAACATGTGGAACTAAACTTCTGTATCTTTGGACTTCATCACATACAAATTCTGTTCCTGGAACAGTTCCCAAAAAAGGATATGTCATGGAAAGAATAGTGCTACAGGTAATGGTACTTTTTGACATGTGCAGAGGTGTAAATTCACATTTCCTTATAAAATGTGTGTGCCTGTACCATAATTTTGGTTGTTAAAGAAACCTAATTGATCTTGTTTTAATCTCAGGATCTATCTTCTATTATATTATCAATATTTCTGAGAAGCAGTAAAATATGTACTGTGCTCATCCCAGTAAATATATATGTGTGTTGAGTATTACCAACAATGGTAATAAATTGCAAGAAGAAGCATTAATTTAATATTCAATGTAAATACACCCCGATTGTTAAGAAAAAGAAGTTAATGTGGCAAATGTGTAGACTAATTTGATCAACTTCTGTTAAATTTTAAAGGTTGATTTTCCTTCTCCTGCATTTGATATTATTTANAAAAAAAAAAAAAAAAAAAGTCAAAAAACAGGAGCTGGCGAGGTTGTGGAGAAAAAAAGAATGCTAATACATTGTTGGTGGGAATATAAATTAATTCAACCATTGTATAAAACAATGTGGCAATTCCTGAAAGACCTAAAAATAGAATTACCATTTGATGCAGCAATCTCATTACTGGGTATATAACAAAGGAATATAAATCATTCTACCGTAAAGAGACATGCACGCGTATGTTTATTGCAGCACTATTCACAATAACAAAGACATGGAATCAAACTAAATGCCCATCCATGGTAGATTGGATGAAAGAAAATGTGGTACATATACACCATAGAATAATCTGCAGACATAAAAAAGAACAAGACCATGTCCTTTGCAGGAACATGGATGGAACTGAAGGCCGTTATTTTTAGCAAACTAAAGCAGGAAGAGAAAAGCAGCTACCACATGTTCCTACTTATAAGTGAAAGCTATATGACGAGAATACATGGACACATAGAGCGAAGCAGACACTGAGGTCTATTGGAGAGTTGTGGGTGGCTGGAGGTAGACGGTCAGAAAAATAACTAATGGGCACTAAGCTTAATACCTGAGTGATAAAATAATCTGTAAAGTACTCCACGACACGTTTGCCTATCTAACAAACCTGTACATGTGCCCCAAACTTAAAGTGAAAGTTTAAAAACAGCATTGCATTTACGAAGGTTCATTTTTGAAAACATTCAATCTTTACAGAAAAAAAATTACATTTGATTACTACTTTGAATACAGTTACAAATCGTAAATAAGTAGCTAACACAGGTCAGAACGTAATTAAAAATATAATTCTAGTTTTTCCTAATGAGTTGTCTATCAAATAACTGAGTTGCTATCTTTATTGAGATATAATTCACAAGCCATAAAATTCAGCATTTGAAAGTATACAGTTCAGTTTTTTAGTATATTCAAAGGATTGTACAACCATCACTACAATCTAAATTTAGAATTTTTTCATCCAACCCAAAAGAAACCATGTGTCATTTAGCAGTCATCCCCCACTTCCACTAACTCCTACCACCCTAGCCTCTAGCAATAATGAATCTACTTCTGTTTCTATAGATTTGACTAATCTTGACAATTCAGATAAATAGAATCATATAGCCTGTGGCATTTTGTGACTGGCTTCTTTGATTTAGCACATTGTTTTTAAGGTTTATCCAGTTTGTAGCATGTATCAGCACCTCATTCTTTTTTATGGTTGAGTAATATTCCATTGTATAGATATTATCACATTTTGTTTTTCCATTAATCTTGACAGACATTTGTGTAGCTTTCAGTTTGGGCTATTATGCATTATTCTGCAACAAACATCCATGAAGAAGTTTTTATGTGTTTTTATTTATCTTGGATATATACCTAGGAGTGAAATTACTGGGACATATAACTCTATGTTCCATATTTTGAGGAATTCTCAAACTATTTTCAAGTGTCTGCACCCTTTTATATTCCCACAATGTATGAGGGTCACAATTTGTCCACATCATCCCTAACACTTTTTATTATCTGTCTTTTGATTATAGTCAACCCAGTTAGTATGAACTGGTATCTTATTGTAGTTTTGATTTGCACTTTTCTAATGACTAATGATGTTTAAGACCTTTTAATATGCTTACTGACCACTTGTATTTCATCTTTGCTGAAATGTCTAAGCAAATTTTTTGCTCAGTTTCTAACTGGGTTATTTTTTTATTATAGACTAGCAAGACAAATATTTTGAATGCAAGTCCCTTATCAGCTATTTTCTCCCACTCAGCAGGTTTTGTTCACTCTACTGATATAATCATTTTGAGAACAAAATATGTTTATTTTGATGAAGCGTACTGTATCAATTTGCAGTTTTGGTGTCATATCTAAAAACCACTGCCTGACTCAAAGTCACAAAGATTTACTCTTATGGTTCCTTCTAACAGTTTTATACTTTTAGCATACAGTATTATCAAACTGATTCAGGTGGAAAACACATGAATTAACCTTCTGCATAATTTCATCAAAACAACATAAATATACATACATTTGCACACACACAGCTATGTATGGCAGAAGTGCTTTAAACTTATGTAAGAACAGCATTTTACAAACTCCAAATTCTAGATAATGTGTATATGTGTGGAATGTTTACAACCAGCATGATACAATGTGACTCATTTTTCAATTTTCCATAAGTTTTGATTACTGCTTTCTGATTGTGTCATAAACTATTTCCCCCATTTGAGTCTTTAATTGCTAGGGGGTAGAAAAGGATCGCCTTTATAGTCATCCACAATGGATCATGGAAGGCTGCTTCTGTCCTAAAGTGATGGGAAGAAGATTGGTCTATACAAGAGATTCAGTCAGATTTGGGTTCTATTTCAAATTTTGCTATTTGTAATTCTCTGGGCAAATTACTTAATATCTCTGAACCTATTTAACTAAAAAATGGACTTATGAAGCCCATTTTTGATGGTTACTTATAAGTATCTTGCATTTGAAGAGATAACACATTTAATGCACTTAGCATGCAATCTGTCGTTAAACAAGTACTTTATAATACATCAGTCTTCCTTCTCCTCAAAACAATTTCCTACCAGGTATACCAGTAAAAACCAGCAGTATATTTTCCTATTTTCTACTATTGCAGGTTGAAAATCTTTGTCTAGCTTTGAAGGCATTTCCTACGTAGTTGGGCCCCAAATTCCAATATACTCTCTGTCATTATCTTCTCTAGGTATAAGCTACTCTACTGGGTTTTAAGACTGATAGTTTACAACCTCAAGGGCCTTATTATTTTTTAGAAAAAAATTAAAGAGACTACGAAAAAGGCATAATGTTGCAGTATCATAAGAGATACAAGCCAGTTACTTTGGGATTCAGAAAATGATGTACATTATGCAAATGGAGAAGTCAGAAAAATTTCTAGAGAAACAGTTAAGGTAAAAATTAAAATATGGTTAGGATTAAGGTAGAGTAACTCCTAAAATATTAGGGCTCTTTAGGTAAAAGAAACAATTATCATAAACATATGGACATGTGAAAGACAGGGCATATTTGCAGAAATACGGAGAATACAGATTCCTGATGTGTCTGAAATATAGATGACACATGGGAGTAAGTGGGATCCAGAGCACAGAAGGCACAAAATGATGGCTCAAGTGTGGACTTTGACAGGGGATGCACAGCTAAACAGAAACCAAGCATGATAAGAAATGTGTTCCAGGATGATCCTTTCTACAATAACATTCAAAATGATTTAGGTGGAGGCGTGTAAGCAGACTAGCAGTAGAGGAACAAGTTAGCTACTACAATATTCTAAATAAGGCTGACACTGTTGTATACCTCCCAGTAGTCATCATCCCCCACAGGGTTCTGCTAACAAAACCCTAATGCTGTTCAAGAATCTTGCAGGCAGCAACATGCTCAAGGAAAGTGGATCCTTCTCCAAGAGATAAAAATAAAGTGACCTAAGCCAGAGTTCAGTAGACTTTTGCCATAAATGGCCAGATAGTAAATATTTTAGGCTTTGTAAGCCATGGGGTCTCAGTCATAACTGGTCATTTATGTCACTGTAAGACAAAGATAATGATGGACAATATGGAAATAAATGAATGTAACTGCATTACAATAGAACTTAATTTGTGGACACCAAAATTCAAATTTCATATAATTTTCATGTGTCATAACATATTCTTATGACTTAACCATTTAAATGTAAAATCCCTTCTTAGCTCCTGGGCCATACAAAACCAGGAAGCAAGATGTATTTGACCCATGAGTTACAGATTGCCAATCCCTAATCTAAACCAACTGTCGCTACTCTAAACTCCTTGCCAGTTTATGTTTAGGGAGCAACTGGGTATGTGATGTGGTTCTGATCAATGGAATATAAGGAAAAGTCCACCAAATAATTTCTAGAAAAGGTTTTCTCATCTAATAAAAACAGATGTACAAGAAAAATAAAGTCACTGAAGTGTTTAGAGCTGAGCCAGCTATTTCTACATCCATGAGAGCAACACCAAGAGCACTACAGAGGAACACTGTAACTAATATACCAAGTGAAAGATGTAAGTATGACCAAAGCAGAATGATCACAGAATGAATAGGTCATGAAACAGCTGCTTCAAGATAAACCGTGGAGGTGGCACTGTTCCAATGGCTTCTACTTTAGAAGCCATGCAATGGAACATGATAAATTCAAATGTCAGGCATTGGAGACTGAAAGAAAAGGGGAATGATGCTACTTTTAAAAGAATAAAGGATGGTTTGAGTAGAAAATGAGTATGGTCTGAAACCTCAGGGAGACAGAGTGAGGTTCATAAAAAAGACTGCTGAGTAACAGCAAGGCTGAGTGTAGCTTGCTGGAATGTGAGGCAGATCATTTCACCTTGGTTCATAGCAAGAGTGTTTCTCAGCTCCTGGAGGTGTTAATGAAGCCATGGCAAGCAGTGATCACACATTCCATGTGACAGGATCAGCCTGCACCTCCTCCTGGCAGAATCTTGTCACTAGAGATTAGCAGGGTTGGATCTTGGGCTGATTCTGTTGCTCCAAAGTGCTGCTGCCTCATGTGGGTCACAGTAGGAAACCCTTAAAAAGAAGCAACTTCTGTGCCTCTGGTTCCATTTACTTCAAACTGACCAGATCAGTGACTTTCAGTCCGTGCTCCTGGGAGGCTTTGTGCTCAGTGATACCCTAGGAATTGCTGTGGCCAGCACTCACATTTCCAGTAAAGTGGCAAAAATATAAAATGTTAAAAAAAAAACCTGTATCAAATCAGAACTGTAAAAACAACAAAAAGTGATTCTGATACTTACTTTAAAAGATAGATTATTATCAAGAGGAGAAATAGCTTTAACTATTTGATACTCTACCTTGGGGAGTTAGAAGTAAGGGACAGGTCAGAATTTGGGGAGATTAAATTATGTATTTCTTCATACAGAAAAAAATCATAAAAACAGATGAAAGTGTAGACAAAGTCAATTAATCTACTGTTTTATAATAAGCAGAAACTCACAACTAAAGTTAAAATATCTAATAGGACCAATTGTTGAAGGACATGTAGGGAAATGAGAACCTCCATTTACTGTGTGTTATGAGTATAAATTGGTACACTTCTTAGAAAGCCATCAGGTAAGAGCTAGTGAAGTAATAAGGTGAATCTGATATGACTTAGCATAGCAATCTCACCTTCAGTATATGTCCAGAGGTGTGACTGCAATGCAATAACCACCCAGTTCAAGAACAGCATTGTTGCAATGACACACAATGGTTAACAGCTGATAATATGGGAATGGATAATAAATTATGCCATATTCATCAAATGGAATACTCTTAAACTATCTGATTTTGATATCCCAAATATAAGATGTGCAAAAAGTAAACACAAAAGATTATACACATAAATATACAGTATAAGACCATTTATGTAAAAATGTTAAACTTATGAAACATATTATTACATGTGCTCATATATGTCATAAAAGGATAAAAACATAATTGTAAAAACATGCACAAACTTCAGGAGAATTGTACTTGGAGGGAGGGAAGAAGAGAGGAAACATTTATGGAGAATAAGACAGAAAAGAAAAGCTTTGAAAGAATCTATATTTACAGTTTCATTTAATTTAACAGAGATCTGCAGCAAATTGGCAAAATGTTAAAATATGTTATATCTAGATAGTGGATTCCTGGATGCCTACAAACTGTGTTATTGCATGTGTGAAATAGTACATAATTTTTAAGACTGTCTTGCACAGTTCGTTTTAATAAAAAAATATTTTTTCAAGGCTGAACAGTCAATCAACAACTCTATGACAAAATGAACATTTTTTACTGCACTGATAAGGTGCTATAATAAAATGAAGTATAGATTAGGATGAAGTGTTCCTGTGAGATTGTATAAGTGATAAAGAGCCATTCAGTTCACTTTATAACAGGAGCAACTTGACCCATTAACAGGAGATAGAGATATTAACATTTTTACCAACAGTAGACTAAAGTAATTACTCATATAGCTGGAAAGACAGTGAATAAAACTCTTAACATTTATTATTTTATACTGGAGTTCTCAAAATATTTTGACAACAAGATGAAAAAAGAAACTGCCTGAATTCAAAGTGTTATAACTTCAAATTGATTTTCTAAATTTGTAGATTTAGTGCAACACCATCTTAACCACTTAACAAAAAGATAAGTAAAATGCTTTTTAATGATTTTGAATAATTTGAAATATCTTTATATTAAAATGAGCACAGATGTGAAGTAGAAAGTAAACTTCATGTAAATCTTTAAAAATAATTTGTATTGAATTAAAATGGACATAGAGAAGTGGAAAATTATTGGACAGCTCTATGAGTTTTCCTAAAATGAACAAAAGCACAACCCATGTTAAGAAATAGAGTATTGCCAAATCCTGGAAGCCTTTATTATGATTTTGCCCATCACTATACTGCCTCCAAAAATAAAAACTATTCTGACATCTAACACTATGGATTCATTCATGTTGCTTGTTTTCAACCAAATACTCTGTTCTTTTGTTTAGCATTATACTTGTGAGATTCATCAATGTTTTCCATGTAGCATTAGTTTGTTCATTTCCATTGCTATGTAATACTCCATAATTGATCACAAGATGTCTAGCCATTCTACTAGTAAAGAGTCTTTACATTATTTCTAGCTTTTGGCATTTATGATTAAAGCTGCTATGAACACTCTAGCTCATATCTTCTTAGGTACTTACATAGGTACTTCTGTTGGGGATAGATATATGCAAGGTTTTATATGTATATATACATATATCTGATGATTAATCACAATCATGTATGCAATATGGTCAGTTTCAAAGTTTTCAAAAATAGCTACATCAGTGAGCATAAGTATAAATGAAACAAGAATAGCAAAAAAGAAAAAATAACTGATGATTGTTGAAGCTGGGTGATTCATACATAAGGGTTCATAATACAATTTTTTTCTTTTTATCTATTTGAAATTTCTTGTAAGATAAGGTTTTAAAAAGTGATTGTATCAACCTATTTTATAAAAATAGGGTCCCCTATTCTTTATAAAATGTCTTAAAAGTCCAAAAAAAAAGGCTGTGAAAATGTTCCAGATTAAAAGAGGTTAAAGGACATGACAACTAAATATAATACTGATTCTAGACTGGATCAGGATCTAAAAGGAAAAAGTGTTATAATGGACATTATGAGTTCAAATAATAAAATTAAAAATTAAATGTATTAAAGGTAAGTTCAAAATTGAGAAGTATTATATCAATGTTAAAGTTTACTGAAGTTGATAACTGCACTATGTTGACATAAGAAAATAGTCTTACATTCAGGAAAGACACATTGTAGTAGTTTGAGGTCAAGGGCCATGATACATATAACATAATGGTTCAGGAAATTAAATAAAAATATATAAATAAATATGGGGGTGTGTGTGTGTGTACACATGTGTGTGTGTGTGTGCATTTGTGTGTGTATGTGAAGAGAAGGGGCAAATAAAGCAAATAGATTAAATTTTAACAACTGATTATCTTGGTAAGTATACACGTGTTCTTAATACTATTTTTAAGCATTTAAATTTTTTCAACTTTTCTGTAAATTTAAAATAAATTCCAAATAAAGAGGTTTTCTTTTTTAAAGAAAAAAAAAAAACTGTATGGGTTATATCCTACCAGCAGAGTATAAGAGATCCTGCTGTTTAATCCTAGTCATCAGCTGGTTGTTGTGAATATTTATATTTTGGTCATTCTAATGGGAATACAATTGTATTGCATTGTGGTTTTCATTTGTCTTTTTCATTTCTCTGAAAACTAATGGTTTTTGAGCTCCTTTTTATATGTCATTTGACTATATATTCTCTTATACAAAGTAACACTTTTTCCTATTTTTCTATAAGATTATCTTTTTCTCATAGATTTGTAAAAGTTCTTTCACATGATTTTGCATAAATTAAAAAAAAAATAAAGTGGTTTCAAAGAAACTACAAAATTATAGGGAAAGGGCTTGAGTTATTTCCTCAGTCTCTGAGAAATGGTTCTTAGAAAAGATTTAGAAATTCTGCTTTAGACCAATGGGTAGTACTTTTATCTATACTCTGATGGGTTTTATGTGAATCTCAATTGAACAAACCACTCCAGAGTAATAACAGTTCCACCTTTTCTTTCTCACAGTTACAAGGCATGAAGATGATTAAGAAGATTTCTAGGTAGAAATGAAGGCAGGATTGACAAGAGATGTCAAAAATTGAATAGACTTATTCAGCCTGGTTTTGCATTTGCTACTGGAAAATTGTCTAGATGAGATTTACCAACCATTTTTATCCATAGTAAGAAATTTACTTTATATCATAACTGAGCACACACAAGTATTACTGAAAAAAAATCTTAAACCAACACTAACCTTTACCACATATCTGATATTTTCTATATAGAAAAGTTTTAAATCACACCTGATTTTTAAATCGTAACTGATATTTTCTATATATTCTGTTTTAATCCATTTCACTGTTGTTGCTGCTACTTTTAGTGCAGGCTGCAAATCCACTAAAGTGATTTCACACAACGGATCTTTGAAAACCACTGCTTTAGAAAATATTTCTCAAATTTTGTCATACAAATGAGTTACCTGGTATTCTTTTTGAAATGCAGATTCTGTTTACAGAATTTGATATGAACAATTTTTAACTATTACTATCATTATTAATGCCATCAACATCATCACCACTCAGTACACACAGAAAATGAATACATGTATGGGTAATTTAGGGTCTCTGAAATGATCATTTGCAGAGTCTTTTTGTCTATGCCTCTTCTCCCCCATTCTTCCCATGTATGCCATCCCCACAGTCTGCTACTCCTTCTGTGCTCCTTGCTGTGCCTGCATCACCTGGAGACAACCAGTCACCCGCTCCTAGAGTTTATCTGGCCTGCCAGAGAAGAAACAAAGAATAATCTTTACAGTTGGTCTTAGTATCCTGGTACCCTAGAGCAGTGCCTGTCCAACTTCAGCATGAATAAATGTTAAAAGGTAGATTCCAACTCATAGGTCTGGCTTAAGGCAAGATCTGCATCTCTAACAAGTTCTTAGATGCTGGTCCATGGCTTCCATTTTGAATAACAAAAATCTAGAAGGCAATAAAGCAGATAGTTAAGACTTTTGAATTCAAGTATTAGTAAGAAGGAAACGGCTAAAGACAGTCTTAAGCTCCAAGGCTTCTGTAAGGGCCAAGAGAGAAAGATTTCTAAGGAGTTAGTGCACAGAATCGAGAATGGCTGGTGGCATTCAGATGACAAAGGAAGGTAAATAAAGCCTAAAGCAGGTGATGAACTAAGAAAATGAAGAAGTATAATAACACTGATGTCCAGAGGTAAGGCATATGGAAGGCACCTTCTGTAAGGAAGAGGGGAGGAGTGGCAAAGGTGATTGTGGTTACAACAGCCATGTAAAAACCCATGATGCTACAGAAGGAAACTTTCTGAGGAACAGTGGGATTCCAGCTAGAAAAATTCAGAGCTATTTTGGAGTTGAGGAAGTAAAAAGGCTATGAAGTCAACAAAACCGACATCATAAAGAATAATGTCAAGGCCAGTGGGCTGAGGCCACTGAAGAGATCAGGAAACGGTTCTGGAATTTAGAAAACAACCTTGACAAGGACGAAGAAAGGCTGGCATGGACAGAGAGCAGAGGCTTCTAAAGGAGAGTGAAAGAGGTGCACCAGCATGCTGCCGGGATGGATGACTCTTTTGCACAAATAGGTGAAAAGAGCCCTGTAGGATTTCAGCCTCTGCTTGTGCCCTCATCTGTGTAGTATGGGGCTGTTCACACAGTGCAAAAACACAACCACAGCAAAAGCCCATCAGAGGGTGGAGGGTGGGGAGAGAGAGAACCAGGAAAAATAACTAATGGAAACTAGGCTTAACACCTCGGTGATGAAATCACTTCTTCTTCTAGAAGAAGTTAAAGGACTTGGGAGAAACTTTGGTGTGTGCTGCATAATACTTTGAAAGAAATGGAATTGACAGAACATGACAGTTAAAGTAAGGAAATACAGAAAGAGTGTTAATAGGACACGCCATTTATGGCAAGGAAAAAGAAAAAGCATGTACGAAATAGATTAAAGCAGAAAATGACACAAAAAATGTTGAACTCATATGTAAGAAAATATACCACAGGCTACAGAGAAAGGAATTATTAAAGGTTAGGTGGCTCAGGAGGTTTCTCACTAAGCTGCTTATGGTAATAATAAGAGATTACAATGAGCCAGGTACAGTTTGCAGATGGAAAGAGTAGATGAAATTATCAATCATATAAAATCATGAATATTAATTTGCTAACCAGCTTATGGAAATACAAAACACCTATGAAATGGTTCCATTCAAAAACCATTTATGTTTCTGTCATTCACAATTGCTACAAAGAGAATAAAATACCTAGGAATACAACTAACAACGGATGTAAAGAATCTCTTCGAGGAGAACTAAAAACCATTGCTCAAGGAAATAAGAGAAGACACAAACAAATGAAAAAACATTCCATGCTAATGGTTAGGAAGAATCAATATTGTGAAAATGGCCATATTGCCCAAAGTAATTTATAGATTCAATGCTATGCCCATCAAGTTACCTATGACTCTCTTCACAGAACTGTATAAAACCACCTTAAACTTCATGTGGAACCAAGAAAGCCTGCATAGCCAAGTCAATTCTAAGCAAAAAGAACAAAGTTGGAGGTATTATGCTACCTGACTTCAAACTATACTACAAGGCTACAGTAATCAAAACAGCATGGTACTGGTACCAAAACAGAAATATAGGCCAATGGAACAGAACAGAGCCCTCAGAGGCAATGCCACATATCTACAACCATCTAATCTTTGACAAACCTGACAAAAACAAGCAATGGGGAAAGGATTCCCTGTTTAATAAATGGTGTTAGGAAAACTTGCTAGAAAGCAGAAACTGGACTCCTTCCTGAAACCTTACACTAAAATTAACTCCAGATTGATTAAAGACTTAAACATAAGACCTAACCCCATAAAAACCCTAGAAGAAAACCTAGGCAAAGCCATTGAGGACATAGGCATAGATAAGGACTTCATGACTAAAACACCAAAGCATTGGCAACAAGTCAAAATAGACAAATGGGACCTGATTAAACTCCAGAGCTTCTGCACAGCAAAAGAAACAATCATTAGAGTGAACCAGCAACCAACAGAATGGGAAAAAATGTTTGCAATCTACCCATCTGACAAAGGGCTAATATCCAGAAGCTACAAAGAACTAAAACAGATTTACAAGAAAAAAAAACAAACAAACCCATTCAAAAGTGGGCCAAGGATATGAACAGACACTTTTCAGAAGAAGACATGTATGCGGCCAACAAACATATGAAAATATGCTCATCATCACTGGTCATTAGAGAAATGCAAATCAAAACCACATTGAGATACCATCTCATGCCAGTTAGAATGGCAATCATTAAAAAATCTGGAGACAACAGATGCTAGAGAGGATGTGGAGAAACAGGAACACTTTTACACTGTTGGCGGGAGTGCAAATTAGTGCAACCATTGTGGAAGACAGTGTGGCACTTCCTCAAGGACCTAGAAATAGAAATTTCATTTGACCCAGCAATCCCGTTACTGGGTATATATTCAAAGGATTATAGATCATTCTATTATAAAGACACATGTATACATATGTTCACTGCAGCACTGTTTACAATAGCAAAGACCTGGAACCAACACAAATGCCCATCAATGATACACTGGACAAGGAGTATGTGGCACATATATACCATGGAATACTATGCAGCCATAAAAATGATGAGTTCGCGTCCTTTGTAGGGACATGGATGAACCTGGAAACAATCATTCTCAGCAAACTGACACAAGAACAGAAAATCAAACACCACATGTTCTCACTCATAGGCAGGTGTTGAGCAATGAGAACACATGGACACAGGGAGGGGAGCATCGCACACTGGGGTCTGTTGAAGGGGTCTAGGGGAAGGAAAACCGGGGGTAGGGAGTTAGAGAGGGATAACATGAGGAGAAATGCCAGATATAGGTGATGGAGATGGAGGCAGCAAACCACATTGCAATGTATGTACCCATACAACAATCATGCATGATCTGCATATGTACCTCAGAAACTAAAATGCAATAAAATATATTTTTAAATATATATAAAAATATATAGATATAAAATACATTCACATATATTAATGCAATTTTAAAATTAAAAACATATTGATTATTTGAATACTGAAAATCACATAATCAGAATAATTATTCCTGGTATATAACCATATAACTGAATCTATGTTTACATCTCTCTCTAATGCATGTTACAGGTACTTTCTAAAAAATGTATTTTTACATATCTTATTTCTTCACAGAACTGACTGGAATCTTCAAAATTACATTTTAAGGTTCCTAATTTTGAAATTGTTGACATTTGCAACTAACTCTTCTCTCTAGATCACACCAATTTTGACAAAATATTCTTTCTGCAGTTACAAAAATATCTGAATAGATGAGAACAGACTGCTAAGTGGAGAATATTCTCAATTCTAATTTTTCCATATTGAAATTTGTAAATAATTTTATCCAGATATTTTTACTGTTACTACTTAGTGCCTCCCCTCAAACTATGCTATGTCAGCAAATATTTCTGAAAGACAACTTTCATCAAATACCTTGCTTTGGTATATGATTCTTTTGAAAATCATAGAACTTCCTTCTTAATGCTATTATATTCTGATACAGAATATAATATCGAATTAAAAACAGGGGCATCATCAAGTGATTCTTTCCAGAAAACTAGATAGTTTAAGTGCAATCACAGGTTTTCAAAATTAAGTCTTACAATTTGAGCTTTCCATAAGAAAGAATGAGATCATGTCCTTTGGACGGCCATGGATGGAGCTAGAGTCCATTATTCTTAGCAAACTAATGCAGAAACGGAAAACCAATATTGCATGTTTTCACTTACAAGTGGAAGCTAAATCATGAGAACACACGGACACATAGAGAAGAACTATACACAACTGGGGCCTATCATAGGGTAGAGGGTGGGAAGAGAGAGAGGACCAGGAAAGATAACTAATGGGAACTAGGTTTAACATCAGGGTGATGAAATAATCTGCACCAAAAAAAACAGACAAGTTTACCTATGCAACAAACCTGCAATATGCACCTCTGAGCTTAAAATATAAATAAAAAATTTTTTGAACTTTCACATTTTAATTTATTCAGTTTCTTCCATGCTTTTATAAGAACAAATTTCAATGCCTATATTCATGCTTTGTTTTCAATAATTGCAATTTTCTAAAAGCTTATGTTTTTTGGGTTTTCAATTTTTGAAAACTTTGATTAAATGTTTCTAATGATTTTAAATAAAACTGCAACAAAATGACTCATTTACAGAGGAATTGAATACCATTGTAGGACACTCAGGTTTATTTACAAGTTAGGCGTTCAGGGCCTCAGATATTTTTGGGTGCAATTGAAGCTGGGCAACAAAAGGAAGTCTGTGATACTGGAGGGCTTTTTTACTTTTTAAAATTTAAAGTCAGTTTTTTCATAAAGGTTTTTCAGTTCAGTTTCTCTGTGTGTTTATGTGTGTGTATGTACCTATAAAATTTGAAAACTGGATCATCTATTTTTATTGTTAGTATATTCTAGTTTCTTGGGACTCAATTATGGACACACCAATTATTTTTATACCACAACCTGTTTCAAATACATTTCTGCTCCATAAATCTCTTAATTTTGTAAGAACATTGTTGTCACCATGACACGGCTCTGCCATATTTGTAATCACTTTGAAAACAAATAACTTTATCTAATCAATGTTGAACTTTCAAACTGAATTTATATTAACTTTCACAATAAGATCAAGCTTAATTTAATTCAAACCCTGTCTCTACTAAAAATACACAAATTAGCTAGGCATGGTGGTGCACACCTGTAGTCCCAGCTACTCAAGGGGCTAAGACAGGAGAATTGCCTTAACCCGGGAAGCGGAGGTTGCAGTGAGCCGAGATGGTGCCACTACACCCAGCCCGGTGCCTGGCAACAGTGCAAGACTCTGTCTCAATCAATCAATCAATCAATCAATAAGCAGGTGTATATTTCCACTATGATAAATGACAAAACTACATTGAGAGCAACCAGTCATTCTTGATAAACTCAAACTAGAAAGATTTCTCAGCTTCTGTTTTCCACACAAAATATTTAAGATAAACCTACTTCATAATAATCCAAATTTTCCCCACTCATCTCACTGATTAAATTCCTTGTGGCCTCAAACATTTTGAAGGTATTAATGTAAACATAGGCACAACTGGCTGCCAACAAATTTATTGGTAGGGACATTAGTGCTGAATACTTCTACCAACGCCACTCCACATCAGGAGCTACATGTGCCCAGCCCACATTCCCCTGTGCCCTTCGTTTTATTGTCAAATCCTGATATGCTTTCCTTGAAAGGTAGATGTTAGTTAAATTATATCTGTAAAGGGTCAAGAAAAAATAGCAGGATTATTCCTGGTGCACTCCAAAGCTAGTCTCAATGAACACAGAAAGAGACCAAGGCCATTGCTGCAAATCAATGGGAGGTTTACCAAATCCATCATGGCCTATATAATACCTCACTTTAAAAAGAAAAGAAAAGAAAGAAAAATTTGGAGCTAAATTAGCCATTCAAGACCTATGATCACCCTATTTGTATTTATTATTTCATGGAATTCACAGAAGAACCATACTAAATCGATTCTACCCATCTTTGGGTAAGGAAACTGACAAGACCCCACAGTTCTAATAGGGGGAAGCAGGGTTTGAATCAAGGCTGTACAGCTGCAAGACTACTGTTCCTACCCACCATTCTGAATGCCTCAATATCTGACAAAGCTCCTGGAATGTGAACCCTAGCTGTCCAGCTTCAGGGATAGTGCTTCTACCCACCCTTGCTGCCAGTTTTTAAGAATTGTTCTTCCTGGGCTCCTTCCTGGCCTCCTTCCTGGCCCTTCTCTCTCAACCAGGGTTCTTCTAGCCTGTGATCTACTCTCTGCTTTCAAGCCTTTGACTTGGCTCTCCTTGGTGGATAGATTTTTGGATTTTTGTCTCCATAGCCCTTCAATCTAAATAAAATTTGCTTTTATACTTCAATTTCCTTTAAAGAGCATGATGTTCGATGGTGCTACTCTTTCCATTTTTATCTACTTAATTTTTTTATTTAACTGAAGAACAATTTTGTCTTTTCTGACATGGATATCACAGATCAGTTTGCTGGTGGCTTACATGGGATAACTATTTGGTCTCTAAATAACTGAAAAAGTAGCTACATGGTCAGTACAGCTTGCCTCCAAAAACTACCTCAAGTATCAAATACATAATAATAACTCAAAAGTGAGCAAAGCTAGCCAGAAATACATTCTGGTAATGCATGTAACAATTTGGACAATAAAAGATTGTGGGAGGGAGGATCTGACTAAATCTTTTGATTTCAAACAAACAACAATCATCATGATTCTAGCATTTTATTCAAAGAGTATACGAGAGGGAAGTCATCAATGTTTGTACTTTATCACATTCATCTCTCCTGTATGTCTTTCCAGGTGTGTGTTAGTGCATGTGTACTTGAGCACCAAATGCTGACATTTGTTAAATGTATAATTACTCCTGCAATCATATATACCACACCCTACTTTGTACAGTTGACTTGAGCAACATGGGTTTGAATTGTGCAGGTCTGCTTAAATGCAGATTTTTTTTTTTTCCAATAAATACAGTGGGCCCTCCACATCTGCAGGTTCCTCATTCTCAACCAAATGCAAATCAAACACATAATATTCCTGGGACACAAAATCTGTGGGCACAAGGGTCAACTTTTCGTATCTGTGGTTCAGCAGAGCCCACTGCGGGACTTGAGCATGCATGGATTTTGGTATGTAAGGGGGTTCTGGAACCAGTCCTCCCCCCACGATACGAAGAAACAACTGTATTTGACATTATGCTAATTCTGTAGAAATAATATCCTTCTCTAGAAAAGCTTATAATGGAGAAAGGAAAAATTACATTCACTAATCTTATAAAAGTAACTTTTAAAAATTAAACATTGTCAGTGAAACTAATGCCTTTTTTGGCACTTAATAGTCTGTGTGATAACATGAAGATTCTGGCAGAGCATTTATCGAATGAGCTCAATACTTCAACTTGGTGTCTCTAAAAAGCAACACTCACAGCTGAGTAGCAAGCCACATAAAACAACTTCAATCCCAACATGTGGGAACAGTCTAAATTCTTAGAATCCCTAAGCAGTTTCACAGCCTCTTTTTTGGCAGAACCATGAACTGGGGAAGTCGGATATCATGCTTTTGAGATCCTATTTGGAGTTCTAAATGGTAAGCTTGAGCATCTCTGCATAGAACACGTGATTCATTTCCCATTTCAGTTGGATCACAGACAACCTGCTTTCTAACATCTGCCTGCAAAAATCCAGAGCAGATTTCTTAGGAGACTATGGTACCAATTACGGGTTACAGAAAAACTGGTTACATTGTCATTATTTTACCAATAGGTGGCACTGTGGGCAATGTTATAGAGTCAGTGTGACACTACATGAACAGAAAAACTAGAAAAAGGTATTTTTGGTGGGGGGTGTGGGAAGGGGGCAGGATAAAATATCCCATCTTGTTTAAAAGTATCTTACTCCCATAAATATTTTCATAGTCGTATAATTATTATAGTTTATAGAAGTTATGCAACTATATTATTGTATAATCACTGCTATTTTTTTCCTTCCTTCATACCTTGCTTCACCAAAGTCTGTTAGACTAACCCGGTTTCACATCTAGTAAAAGAGAAGGTTGGATTAGCTCAGGAGTAGAAAACTCAAGTGCCTGTTAGAGCAGGTAACTTATTTAAATGAGTACAGAGGTTCTAAAGTAAGACATAATGAGGCTAAGTGGTACCCATCCAAAATAATTTTCTTTTCAATGTTTTCATTTGTTTTCTGGTTGGTTTGGCTTTTTTAAAAAACAGTAAACCAAAGTAAAAAGGTCTTAGAGAATAAATTTTTAACTTTTTGATTAGATGATGTCTATAAGCTCCTCCAGCTATAGAACATTATACTGGATTCTAGATTCTACTAGGAGAATAGTCATCTAAAATCACACATATTTCTTATCATGTATATACATTAATACACATAATTCTGATATCCTTATGAGAGCTCTGTTTATACTTAATGTGAAACAAAGTACAAAGATATTATTTCCCTTACATCAAAACTCAGGACAATATGAAATGAATTTAGAGATCATAAGATTCAATTATAAAATAATAAAAACTATTTATGACAAACCAACACCCAATATCATACTGAATGGGCAAAAACTGGAAGCATTCCCCTTGAAATGTGGCACCAGACAAGGATGCCCTCTCTCCCCACTGCTATTCAATATAGTATTAGAAGTTCTAGCCAGAGCAATCAGGCAAGATAAAGAAATAAAGGGCATTCAAATAGGAAAGGAGGAAGTCAAATTGTCTCTATTTGCAGACGACATGATTGTATATCTAGAAGACCCCATTGTCTCAGCCCCAAACC
>NW_016107412.1:4162059-4180123 GCF_001604975.1 Cebus imitator
GAGGGACGGTGGGGGGTGGGAAGCTGGAGAGAGATAGCAAGGGGAAAAATGCCAGATGTAGGTGATGGGGAGGAAGGTACAAAATCACACTGCCACGTGTGTTCCTATGCAACAATTTTGCATGTTCTTCACATGTACCCCAAAACCTAAAATGCAATAAAATAAATAAATGGGGGGAAAAAAAAGATTCAATTATCTTCCAACTTTTTCCATCATAGGTAACAGTGTCACCACCCACTTGGGTCTCTGCAGTTAGAAATCTTGGCATCATCTGTTATACTTCAATCTCCTTCACCTCTGAAATTTCATCAGTCACTAAGCCTAACAAATTTTACCTCCAAACTCTCTCCCCATTTTATTTCTAATTTTTAACCCTATGACTCCTGTCCTAATTCAAACACTCACTGCCTAGATCTCAACAGACTGAATAAACCCAACTGGAGCAGTGAGTATCTGGGAGGAAGGAAAAAAATTGTGAAAGACTTAGGAGGCATCAAAGCTGGAATTGAGACACACACTCGAACCAGTGGTTGCCCTTCCAATCTTGTCTCTTGCCTGTGACCTCAACACACTCTACATTTTCATCTTCAGTTGCACAGCAGTACTCACTATTATTACAACTACCCAATAACACTCTTTGATAGTTTTCACAAACTGTAATCTTGACTGCCTAGCAAATTCTGAGGTATCTTTCAAGACACAGCTCAACTATTTTCTCCTCCACAAAATCTTCTCCAATTCTCACATAACACTATCACAACATACAGGATAGTCTATGAAAGAAGAGTTTCTCATTCATCTTTAGTTAATTACTGAATTATACCTGAAATAAATTGTCTAAAAATCAGTCTGTATGGTTTTGAATTCCAGCTCTACCACTTAGTAACCATAAGATTTTAAGCAAGGTAGCATGACTTTTAAGCCCCATGTACTCATCTAGTAATAGATGCCATAAGACTGCTGTGAGGACAAAGTGGGAAAATAACGGTTAAGCACTTACTACAGTATTTGACACAAGTAACCCACTTCACCATTTCGTTGTTAACACAGTCATCTGTAAAATACTGGGCTTGGACCAGAAGGCCCATGTAATCCCTTCTACCTCTAAGATTGTTTGACTATATGTCCTGATTAAAATTGAACTATTAATATTTGATGCTGTTAAACAAAATAGTTCTGGGCATGCAATGTAGCAGCAATCAGTAAAAGTTGTAGCCCTGATACTAAATCACATCATTTTACTGAACTTGAAATGCCAGGAAATATACTTTATTTTAAAAATATATAATTGCCTTAGTAGTTTATGTTTCCCTGACATAGGCTTCCCTTCCAACATTCATGTGTACACATATATGACAAAAAAAAAAAAAAATTCTGCAGATGTCCAACTGACAAAAACAAAACAAAACAAAAAACAACTGACTACCCATTCCTTGGAATACTTGAAGATCATCACGGGCCACAAAGGACCAAGTTACACTAAATAATAACTCTGGCCCAGTTTTTATCCGTATCCTTCTGAATCTTCATAACCCTTGCCCATAGTCGCAACACACACATTTATACACACTAACATTATCAACTTCCTTCATATATCCTGGATTTTCTTTTTTTGTTCCTTTCTTTGTTTCCATAATCACAAATTCCCTAAAAGTTTTAAGCTCTTTCTTCTTGATTTGATTTTTCATAAGAACTACCCTGATAGTGGCCCAGGAGGCCTGAGTGATGGGAAAAATTGAATAAGGTAGAAAGGATAGCAATTCTTGTAGATGATAGATTTGGTAAAATAATTTCTCTTGTATCACAATAAGTGTTCATTTTCATTCTAGGGAACATGTACTATCGACAAAGCTCTTTTAGCAGATAAAGTTGATAAAATACTTCTATTTTAATCAAATTAAAGAAGGCTTATTAAATTAAAAAATAAGGTAAAAATTATCAATGATACTTTACTTTAAGAATTTTGCCCTTTACATTGTTACTCATTCAAAAAGCATCATTCAACTGAGCATCCAAGTGACTGGCGCTGTCTTTAAAGTGTTAAGGTGAATAAGCCTTGGTCTCAGACTTCAGGTAACTTATAGACTATTGGAAATATAAATGTGTAACAACCAGCATATGTCCTATGCTATTACAGATGAAGTTATAAACTGTGATTTCATTGGATAAAAAGAAATGTTTTACTAGCTCCATATAGCCCTAAGCAGAGGATAACTGAACACATATCTTGTAATTTATAAGGTATACAGAGATTATCTCTCTTATTCTGGAAAAAAAAAGAAAATATAGATACTCAAAATGAAAAAATTCACACCCCAATAGCCCAATAGCAATTTACAGTTTTAAAATATTTTTTATAGCCAGGCACAATGGCTCATGGCTGTAATCTCAGCAATTGGGGAGGCCAATGTGGGAGGCTGCTTGAGACCAGGAGTTCAAGACAAGTCTGAGCAACAGAGGGAGACCTTGTATCCACAGAAAGTTTTAAAAATTAGCCATACATGTTAATATGTGCCTGTAGTCCCAGCTACTCTAGATGCGCAGGCAGGAGAATCACTTGAGCCCAGGAATATGACGTTGTAATGAGCTGTGATTGTGTCACTGTACTAGACCAGCCTGACAGAGTGAGACCCTGAAGGGGAGGGAGGGAGGAATGGAGGAGGGGAAAGAGAGAGAGAGAGAGAAGAAGAACAAGAAGAAGAAGGAGGAGGAGGAGGAGGAGAGGCAGGGGAGGGAGGGAGGGAGAAAAGGAGGAAAGAAGGAAGGAAGGAAGAAAAGGAAGGAAGGAAGGATGGAAGGAAGGAAGGAAGGGGAAGGAAAGAGGTAAAGAAAAAGGAAGGAAGGAGGGAAGGAAGAAAAAGGAAGGAAGGGAAGGAGGGAGGGAGGGGAAAGGAGGGAGGGAAGGAAGGAAAGAGGGGGAGAGAGAGAGAGAGAAAAGAAAGCAAGAAAGCAAGAAAGCAAGAAAGCAAGAAAGCAAGAAAGAAAGAAAGAAAGAAAGAAAGAAAGAAAGAAAGAAGAAAGAAAGAAAGAAAAAGTTGTCCCCAAAATTCACCTTCAAGACTCCCCAAATTCTAAATTCTCACATTTCAAAGCTAGTAACACATGGTGACCTGGAGAGTACCAGTGGATATGGTATACACATAAAGGGTTTAATGGTTTACAAGGGCATAAGGAAAAAATAGAGAAATAATTACATGGTATACAGTAAATATGAGTTGGAAAACTTAATTTTAGAATTTGTGGATGTAAAAGAAAAGAGAGAAGAGCTTTATTTTAGAATATGAAATAGTTCATTCATTTATGTATTGGTTGTCATAGTTTCAAATAAAACAACTGATAACTGAGTAAAGTTGTAAATCTAAATTACTTTGATGTCAAATACTTCAAAGCCACAGAGTATAATTAAAATATCCTTAGCTCATTGTCTTCAAATTTCGACTAAATATCCAAAAGAGGAATGGTGGAATCTTGGAAACTATCCTAAGTTCTCTTATGTTTAAGTATCAATTGGACAGATTCTCATTTTGCTTCCTATTTCAGATTTTTTAATTATCATTCAAAAATAATTAATAATACATACATAATGATTATATGGTATTAATAATAATGTATACATTATTAATAAATAATTAATATAGATAGTATTGTTGTAACACCAGCTATGCATTCCTGAGGAAATTTGTGTCCAATAAAATTGCATGCTAAGAATAACAGAATTTATGGGGAAAGTATATCACTCAAAACTACAGAATGATACAATAAAAATATCAATAAAATAATAATAAAAATACTAGCACAATTAAATCTTTACTGACATTTACAACAAGAAGTCACTGTAGTTCATCTGTGATATCCTACATCACAGAGATCATATCCTTCAAGATGTGGTTCCTTAAAGAAACGTGTTTCTATGGTGAAACCCTGTCTCTACTAAAAATATAAAAAATTAGCCAGGCATGGTGGCATGCGCCTGTAGTCCTCGCTACTCGGGAGGCTGAGGCAGGAGAATCACTTGAACCCAGGAGGCGGAGGTTGCAGTGAGCCGAGATTGTGCCACTGCACTCCAGCCTGGACGACAGAGAGTGACTCTCTCTCAAAAAAAAAGAAAAATGTTTCTAATTAGGGATCAACTTCATCAAAATCAAAAATAGGATCCAAAGGTAGCCTTCTTCATCAGTCTTTTCTCCCTTACACACAGAACAAATGCCTTTTAATCTTCTTCACCTGTACTTGCAGCTTCCCCAGAAGCTTGCCATGTGAAAAGAGAAGGATAGTGGCTATGAAACCTACTAAACTAGCTCTTCCTGCACAAACAGAAGGTGTGTTGTAAGTCCTTCTCTTCAACTATAAAAACAATACAAAACAAAAAACAAAAACACTTTAAAACATTAACATTCTGGAAAAATTATACATAAATTCTAACAAATTCTATATTATACTGATCATTCTCCACTTTGTCAACCATGTATAAACTAGTTAACATTAAGAGAACATCAATAATTCAGAAAAGATTGTATTGGACTAATGATTTCCAGACATAAAGAGATTTTTTAATCTAAAAGGATTTGACAACATTAAAAAGCCGTTCATCATAATAACAAAATCAAATGACATTCTGCCTACCAAATCTTCATTTGAGTGCTACTTAATAGGCTGAAGCTTACAAAACAGTCAACAAATGCATGGAGAAATTGATTTTCAGAATTATTGATCTTTTAAATAGCTAAAAAGTTAATACACTATTATAAATATAGTACATATGAAAAATGTTTGATTTATTTTGGTACTTCAATATGCTTTACCAATCTATGAAATGATGGATCTTTTTCTATGAAAAGAAAATCATGATCCTGAGTACCTGTTCCTATAATACCTTGACTTTAAAGGGCAGTAAATATTGATGAATGGGGCAGGTTTGCTAATGTTCTTTCCCTGGAAAGTGTTGCCAATAGACACAACTTCCCACCAGTGAGTTCAGGCTAAAGACCAATTTGGGATGGCTCTCCTGGTATAAACCTGAATACTACTTTTCAAATACTCCCCAGTAGATTGCATCCCACAGGCCAAAGAAATAATCTCAAAAACGGACTACAAAATTATGTCCTTTAAAAAAAACACACAAAAACCTGAAAAGTAACAGGTGCAACAAATATTCGACTATTGAAATGACAATATGGCCTTTGTTTTTTAAAACTCCAGCAAAAAGAAATATGGTAAGGTAGAAACAATAAAAGCAAAATGTTGATAATTACTGAAGCTGAGTGATAGGTACATGGTTGAGAGATGATTACACTATTCTCTCCATTTTTGTAAATTTAGAACTTTCTGTCTGCAGATAGGAGAAAAAAGAAACCATAAGCAATACCAAGTCTATTCTGTTTAGCAGAGTTAATATTACAGTTACAAATTTAAATAAACAAAAATAAAAGTCTCTGGTTAGTTATTGAGTTTATAAATTCCTATGGTGTACAAATTACCAAGACACATATATATGACTCCTCCAGAAATCAAGTTCTCAGAACATAGGCATCTATATTCGAGAATTTCATTAAGCTGAAGTATCATATGTTATCTAAGTGTTTTTCTCAGACACATGCAAATACAAAGCATTTTAAGTGTGGTAAACAAACTTAATCTAACAACCACTGGGTGTAAAATACAAAGTTTCTTATAGGAAAGTACAAAAATTTTTTATTATAAACATTCATCTTTCAAAGGACTTGTATTTCTTTTTTTAATTTTAGTAAATTCAGTAAAGCATAATCCTAGCAATGTTGGTCTAGAAATGCAAATCATTAATTTAATTCTTAGTTCCTAGGCAAAATCAGAAAAGCAAAGGCTGCATTCATCTCTACTTCTGGTTCATTTCATGTTCAGACAAAACACCTACTTATGTACCAACAATCCAGAAAATTGAGCCTATTATTTTCAATGGATTATTGCATAATTGTCATTTCAAAAGCGTTTCCTAAAAATTTGGAGAGTGCTATGATTTTCACATTTTTTAAGGAAACTTGAAATCCTCTAACTTTCATATATAACTACATTTACGCACTTATGATTCCACTGGAATCAAATGCACAGACTTCTTGATAGAAATATAGGTGTTGTAACAATAATTTATTAGTAAATCTTTAATAATAAAGAGAGAAAACAAATTCCTTCATCCCAATCCTAAAATGGATTTATAAGTGCCTCATTTCGCTCAGTGGAAATCCATTATCAGAAGAAAAAAGGGACAATTTATTTAACACAAAGTCACAGAGATATTGACTGACACAACCAAGAAAGCCTGTACTAATTACTGACTATGCATAATTTGAATCATATAGTGGATACAGAATTTGAACTAAATACTGGCCAAGCTTAACTGAGAAGTACTATACCACTTACATTTTTGTTGATTTCAGTTGAAAAGATTTTTAAAAAGAAAATGATATGGTGTTTTCATGCAGAAAGTTAATTTAACACTCATTCATCAAATGTTATTTATTAAAATTTTGGAGATACCTCAGTACACAAAGACAACAGCATATACCTCCCAAACTAACTGTTGCCATGAATAATTCCTTTTCATTGGTCAGAAGCTGTTAACCTCTCAGTTAACAGCCTTGGAATGAATGGTTGGGGGAGACCAGAGATTAGGGCAAAGTAGAGAAGAGAAACTTGCTGAAAAAAACCTTTGATGATGCCAGCACACTACTAAAATTGGCAGTTATTGAAAACTGAATGCCAGTGGAAGAAACTGACTTTGTTTCTCATACTTTAAAAGCCTGTACATGTCACTTCTACCTCTACATTGGTATTTCTGCCTGGAAAACAGTTTGAATATGTGTGAGATTTGGGGATGTCAAGGGAAAGCACTTTTATATTATTTTCTCCTTGTAAATTTCCTACAACTTGTGAAATACAGCATGCAAATTTATAATCTTCCACTGGTGACATCCCTGCCTTTTCTGCAGCCATCATTTCTGATGTCACCAACAGGATTTTAACTACAGGAGGAGAAAATGAACTCTTAATTGAAAACAAATTTCAACTTAAACATAGACAGAAAAAGCTAAAGAAATTTACAAAATTTATGCATTTGAGCAAAGAGCATTTAGAAGGAACAATGAGTATTAAAGTAGGAAATATTTCTCTGCAGCAGGCATGAGTTGGTTAGATTCACTTGGATACAGTAAAAATGTATTAATCACACTGTACCAGGCTCTGTATTAGACATGGCAACAGAGTGGTTAAGATAAATACTGCTTTGTGTTATATTCTGACCTTTAGAAATGACTTTAAGATACATAATTATTTTCATTTCCATTTTACAGATGAAGCAAATGAATCCCAATAAGGCTGTGTGGTTCAATGTTACATAATTAATAAGTGACAGGGTTGGAACTCATATTCATGTCCTCTTGATTCTAAGTACAGTGCTCTTTCTGTGCCATGATCCACCATGCCTCCTTCAATCTCCACTTCTTTTTTTTGTTTGTTTTTTTGAGACAGAGTCTTGCTCTGTGGCCAGGCAGCAGGCTGGAGTGCAGTGGTGCAATCTCAGCTCACTACAATCTCTGCCTCCCGGATTCAATCAATTCTCCTGCCTCAGTCTCCTGAGTAGCTAGGACTACAGACGCGTACCACCATGCCCAGCTAATTTTTGTATTTTTGGTAGAGATGAGGTTTCACCATATTGGCCAGGATGGCTCAATCTCTTGACCTCTCGATCCGCCCGCCTCAGCCTCCCTGGGATTACAGGCGTGAGCCACCACGCCTGGCCTTAATCTCCACTTCTAATTAAAAACTACTGCTAATATTATTTATAATAAGAACAATGACACTTAATATTTATTAAGCATTTACTATGTGTTAGGCATGGTGTTAATCTTAACAATATCTAATCTAAATGTATTCCCTAACTGAATGATCACAAAAACCTAATGAGTTAGGTATCATTACTATTATTACACCAAGGAGTGAATTGAAGCTACTAAAGTTAATCATATTGTGTTGTCCGAAAAGCCTAAAGTCCTCCGGCTAGTAAGTAGTAGAGCTGATTCCAAAGCCTGTGTTCATAGCCAGCACAAGTGATTCCCAAATTTGCCTGACGAAAATGTACAGTTGGATACCTAACAAAAAATACAAATGTCCAGGCCTTTGCTCCTAGATTCCGATTTGGCAGGTTGGGCAAGAAGCCCAAGATACAAATTTTTAACAACACTTGGACAGACGTCAGGCCAGTTAAGAAAACCCACACTGTATATTGAAGTTAATGTCAACTTCTCTAACTTATCCTCTAGCTGAGGGATTGGCAAGCTTTTTCTGTAAAGAGCCAGATAGTAAACATTTTAGGCTTTGCAGGCCAGTTTCTGTTGTAAATAGTCATCCCTCCTCTTGTAGCTGGAAACTAACCACAGAAAATATGTAAACACATGGGTATGGCAAGGTTCCGATAACACCTTTATGGATGCTGAAATCTGACTTTTGTATAATATTTATGTGGCATGAACTATTACTCTTCTTTTGATTTATGTGGCATGAACTATTACTCTTCTTTTTTGTTTTAAACAATAAAAAATGTAAAACTATTCCTAGGTCACCAACCATGCAAAAAAAAGAGTGCAAGATTTGGCCTTTGGGCTATTTTTGACCATAACTCTTCTAGTTACCTTTCTCTTAGAGGTTCATTCCAACTAAAACAGTAGTTGATATAAAATTATTTACCCAATTTATGCCTATTGATATTTCCAGTTATGTCCCATTGTCTTATTGTTTTCCTTTCTGTCTCCTGCCTTGTTATCCTGATGTCTGGAAACTATCTCATTTTAAATTCTAAGATACAAAAGAGTATTCTTCTAAAAGTTCTGTAAATAGTACCATAAGGTCTTTGGAAAAATAAACTCATAAGCAAAAATATATTTATTATAAATACATGGATTATAAGGAATAAGGATCTCTTGCAAACTATTTAGGCCATATCCAAAAGATAAGTGAATTTTATCACTTCTGTGTATTATTAGCAACAAGCATTAAGCTTAAGATTTATAAGGGCAAAACATTTGGCAGGCAACCATTTAAGTTTATGACATTCAGATTGGCTGTGTATCTCTGGATGTCAGGAAACTTTTGCCTCATAGCTTTAATCAATATATAATCACATTCTTTTTACCTTCTACTTCACTGAATCCTTTTCCAATAAGATGCTGCTACTGATAGCAGCAGAAGGCAGCCAAATGCCAAGGCACATAGGGGTAAGTCTCTGGTATAATCATACCTTCAAGCCAAAAAACAGCCTGACGGCTGAAAGACCCAACTGCTGGTTCCAGATGAAACCCAAGACCCAGAGTGAGAACTTCTGTTCCTGGTTGCCCACCCTTCCTGACTAATTTTTTCTGAATAATATCTTTTAACCAATCGAACGTTGCCTTTTCCAATACTACCTATGGCCTGCCCCTCCGCTATTCTGAGCCCATAAAAGTTCCAGACTCAGCTACATTGGTACATTGGGGGACTTTCCTGCCTTTGGGTAGGTGACCACCCCCATGTCCCCTCTCTGCAGAAAGCCATTTCATCACTCAATAAAACTCCCTGCCTTGTTGATGCTTCAACTGTTAGCATATCCTCATTCTTCTTGGATGCCAGGCAAGAGCTGAGGTCACAAGTGTGGGTACCCAGAAAGGCTGCCCCACTGACCTTTTGCCCTTTCCAGCAAAGGGCAGCCACCCTATGGGATAAGGCCAGGGGCTGTCTGAACTGCTGACATTCAGCAGCCCATGGATGGTGGAACGAAAATAACTAATTAGCACACTAATATCCCCTCTTGGGTATCAGGGTTGTGGGCACCCTTGTTCCTGGTCTGGCCGCAGGCCCCACATGAAGCTTGCTCCTGCATCATGCTTTGAGTGGCCAGCCAGACCCACACTGGCTCACTTATGTGCTCCCTCCTGCAAGGGGCTGAGTAGACAGGGCGTCCCTGCTGCGAGTCCAGCAAAGCGGTCAAAAGAAAAGTCCTGAGTCACTACAACATTTTCTCTTCCAAAAAGCCTCTTTTATAATTGTAATTAAAAACAAATAATTTTAAAACATGTTTTATTCAGTATGTACTTGGTACTCTGTAGTTTATCACTTGTTTTTTCTCTAGTTTATATTAATCACTAAGAGATATCCCTTTAATTGTCAAGAAGAAATATTTTGCAGGGTTTAATTATACATTAAAGAGAAAAGATAGATGTATATTTGGAACATATGAATGTATTCCAAGACTATGCTATGACTTTGTGAATAAAAGGCACTGTGACATTTGAAAGCCTAGAGACTCTTACATACTTCCATGGATGGGAAGGATGTAGGAATTATTTAGTCCAACTTTTTCTTTATTTTGTGCTTGACTCAAGATCTTCATCAAGAAAAGTAATTGTTCAAATGCCTTTAGTGACAGGAAGCTCAGTAATGACTGTAACAGCTACCACCTTCCTCATTTTAAACTGAAATGCTCTCCCTGAAATCTTTACCCAAGTCCTCCTTGGGCATAAGCATTCCAAATATAAGTTGATGACATTACATAATAATGTATCTGGAAATGCTTTTGGTATATATACATGTATCATTATATACTCTATGATAAGCATAAAGTCTTTCAGCCAAATAAACCAGGGAAAAAAGCCAATGGTTACACCTAGCTCTGCCTCATGTGAGTGCTTTGGTTTCAGAACTGCCTAAATTACAAGTGATATATTTAGAGAAGCAAGGAGAGATCTGGTTTGAGTCAGTGAGCTCAGGAAAAAGTTTCTCGATGAATAAGTCAGCTTCATTCTTGTCTGATTTAGAACTCTAGTACTGAACGACTCATCCCATGTATGTAAGATTTTTCTAAACACCAAATGCAAAGTAGAGGTTTGAGGCTAAACTTGGAATTCCATGCAAAGGTTGGAAATAGGAAAGGCAAGAGAGATTCATTCAACTGGACATAATAGGATGAAAATGAAATATCCTGAAAAATTTCTTGCAACTCCTTGTCCCCAGGAATATAGTTAGAATAGACTAGACAGTTGAGGCAATAATATCTTGTGATACCTCAAGACTGCCTTGATTGAAATCCTCATTCTTATCTAGCCACAGAAATAGTCTATACTCCAGCTAGTAAGACAATCATTGAGAAAATGCGTATGCAGAGGCAGATTCTTGCAGTAGTCAAAGGCTACTGAATCACCAACAAATAAGATGTATAAGATGTAAAACTGAGCTGTTTTATCTCAGTTTCCTTCTATACAAATAGCAATAACAATAGCACTTACCATATAGGGCTGTTTTGAAGACAGAATGAGTTAATGCACGCAAAGTAGTTAGAACAGTACTTGGTTGGGAGGCCAAGGTGGGAAGATTGTTTGAGGCCAAGAGTTTGAGACCAGCCTGGGCAACAAAGTGAGACATGCCCCCACCAACAATAAATAAGTTTTATTTATTATTTACTATTTATTGTATTTAATAAATAGTATTTAATAGATAAATATTATATTTATTTAATAGATAAATATAATAAATAAATAAATATTTTAAAAAGAACAGTCCTTGGCACAGATTGTGTAAGCAAATGCTACTTATTCCCAAAATAATATATCTGTATGTAAATATTTACTAAACTTCAAAGTAATTGTAGATTTTTGTGTTTGTTGCAAACTGTAAACTCTTCAAGGCCAGAAGCCTTGTGTTAATTACTGGCTTAATTATTGTATTCTTAGTAACCTGAATACAGCTTCGAATACACTGTGCGTCATCAATACATGTTTATGAAAATAACGGACTAAATAGTATTCATATTCCATTTAGTTAGTAAGTTGCTCTTTAGATAATTTTGTAAATAAAAACTTTGATATGGCAAAGTTATGATAGATAGTTTGGGGTTTCATAATATAGTAAACTATAGAATCTAAAAGGTTTCCCTTTATTACTGAGGAAATGATATATTGAATCATATAAATAGCTTGTTAAAATCTCTGTTGGCTACTTAAAAGACTCACATTAAAACTTACAAACAGGACAATAAGTGGTAGTAAGTCAAGAAACTGACATGCTGTTATGATCCTGCAAAAGCAATCTCTTTCAACTAATGAATCTCCAGGACTATTTCTTCAGCAGTTTGCAGAGAATTTTAAGTTTCACTTTTATCTTGGATAGTTACACAGAAAGCATTTTAAAAGTGTACTCAAACTTGATCCTAGACAGGAACTGCCAAATGAAGCTCACTTGGTCAGACATTAAAAATGGCTGAATTTGTGTAACAGCGACCTTGCTAATAATATGGCTTTACTCATTTTACAAAATTCCTTGACACAGATTAATCAAAATCTCAAGTTTAAATAAGGAAATGTCAAGTTGTTTGCCATTTGCAAGGCAAAGAACTCAGAAGACTGTAGAGGCCATGGAATTCCCAGAAATGCTAAATTGGAATTCAGAATGTTGGTGGTTTTGAAACTGGATGGACAAACTTGGCATAAGTTTACTTGGAGGCAACCTGAGGAGCCTCCTGATGGAAAATCCAGCTTAAGGAAAAATGCATAGACAATAAAATCTATTATCAAAACCTTAGTTAGCAATGGAAAACAGAAATGCAGATAGATGTTACTTGAACCTGTGCCAGGGATATGGACTAGATCTTAAAACTCAGTAGAGAGTGACACAAATGAAGGCCAGAGGAACTATTCCAAAAGGTAGTTTTTGAGATTTGGGACACAAAAGACCAAATGATAAATTGTGACATGACAAAAAATCAGGGAGAAGTCTTCTCATTTCTGTTGGGGTTATGGTATGGTTCTAATGCAGTGAGGTCTAAATGGGGTACCATGCATCTCTGGTGACCCCAGCAGACAATGACCCAGCAGTTAAGCCATGCTCTTTATGGTTACCAGTTGCCTCTCACAAGCACTCTGTGGGCAAATGACCTCCATTAGGAAATCTGAGAAGACACCCTCTGACATGCTGAGGAAGTTCAGAGTAAAAAGGGCTATTCCTGTAAACATGATTTCATTTATGTCTGTAGGTAAATTGAACCTAGAGACTTTTGGATTAAACAAGGGACATTATATTAATTGAGAATTATTTTATCAAAGCTACAATTCTGGAAGCAAGAAGTTCTCAATAAGCAGGCTGTACTCTATCTAGCCAATCTTATCTCTGATACCTTAACACACCTTTAATTCCTGAATGGCTATCACTGTACACATGTTGTGAGCATTTATTGCTTTTCTTTTCATTTCCTTCTGATCTATAATGCTCTTCTACTCTATTATGCCAATATGAACCAAATTTCTTTATTTATTTATAGACATGAGATCTCTCTACATTTCCCAGGCTGTTCTTGAACTCCTGGTCTTAAGTGATCCGCCTGTCTTGGCCTCCCAAAGGGATGGGATTATATATGTGAGCTACTGTGCCTGGCCTAAACCAAATTTCTTATTCAAAGCCCTATGCAACTAGGTTTATGCCTTCCATTAAGCCCTGTCTCACAATTATAGTCCTCAGAAATGCAAACCATCCCTTTTTGAATCTTGCCTCCTAAAAGACAACAAATATGCTATTATGTTTTATGTGTTAAATATTTCTTAAGTGTTTATATGAACTCCTTAATTAAATTGCAGGCTTCATGAAGGCAGAATTTCAGTCTTAAATGTTCATATTGAATGCAATCTTCAGTCCAGTGATGAATCTAAAGTTTGGACATGCGGAAGACGAAGACACTAAAATGAAAATCATGTAGTTGACATCAAACATTTTTGTCATGGTGCGAGTCTTATGATCTAATTGGGGGAGGCATTCAGAAACATGCACACAAATAGTTCATATTATTCTGGTTATGTTATACTTTGTAATCCTTATTGAATCAATGTTTTAAAAAATTAACTATAATTCACTTTGAAAAGATTGCCTACAGTTAGTTCATGAATAAATAGCCAAGAGATATGAGACTATCTTCAGACTATGTGACCAAGAGTTATTTTTGTGAATCTCCTTCTTGAGTAATTTTAAAAAGGTTGTGGTGGTGATGATGGCCTTCAAACTAACTGGCTCATTGAAACGCTGTCCTCAACAACTCAGATAAGTAATACTCAGTCTATTTCTCAGGTCACCATGACTGAATGTAAATAGGACAAAAAGTACAGTATTTGTATTATTTTAAAATTTCAATTTACACACACAAAAGTTTCATGAAATAATACCTGAATTACATACAATCCAAAACGCTTATCCCTTGCAGTGTATTTTTGATATTTTCTATCCTATTCTTTGTTAAATGTTGGTGATAGCTCGATATATCAATTTCACTAAGTTTATTAATGGGCAACTAACTAGAGTCAAAAAAATCCTACTTAGGAAGTGGACAAAAATGAACAGCAAATGTATTTTTTTTTTTAAGTAGGAATGTAAATATCAGTGAGAAAAGCCACTTTCATATCTTCAAAGTCAAATCTAAGAAGAAACTGTCCTCTGTATGGCAATGAAATATTTTCAATACTTGAAACTCCTGAAACACATTTTTTGAATCGTGCTGAACTAGCACTTGTTTGAGGTAACAATTTAAATAATTTAGTATATATCATAAATTGTGAAATGTTTTCATAAACTTCTTTCATCAAAAATACATAATGAAAAAAATAAATACCATAAATACAAAAGTAATAATAAATATAAGAAACCAAGGAATAAAACTTAGCACATATGTATGTCTTTTAAGAAAATTATAAAATTTATTAATGACATAAAAAATATGGATTAATAGATTTATATTTGTGGATAAGAGCACAATATTATAAAATGCTGAAATTATATTATCTACAAATTAATACACCAAATCATAACTTTTTAATAAAATTCACAACTGGATTAATGTCATTCTTGAGGGGTGGGGCATTTAACAAGGTGATTATAAAATTCATATGGAAAGGGCCAAGATAATTTTGAAAAATGATGAGGAAAGGGGACCATCCTACTTGCCATAAAGTGATGATAATTGAGAATATAATATTGATCTCTATAGTCTCATATTGAATCACTTAGATGGATAGAACAAAAGAGACTATCCAGAAACAAAGCATGCTATACAGATACATATGATACAGATGATCTTGGATACTAGCAGAGGGAAATAAATTAAATGATATTAGTAAAATTGCATATCCATGTAGAAAAGTGAAAGAAGGTCCCTATAATTTATATGTGTATACAGACACATACTACTTATATATCTAAGTTAATTAAATACCTAAAAGCAAATTTTTAAAATTTTAGAAGAAAATATAGGAAAATACCATTTTTTAACCTTACAGTAGAGAAGGACTTCTAAAAACATGTTTTAAAAGACACAGAAATCAATGAAGCATAAAGGAAAAAAGTATACATTTACTTCTTTCAAATTAGAATACCTTGTAGACAAATGATACACTTAAAGAAAGGTAAAAGGGGAAACTACAGACAGAGAGAAGATTTTTTGCAGTGCATATAGTAACCAGCAAGAGATCTGTGCCTGAAATATAAAAGGAAGTTTTAAAAACTAGTAAGAACAAATAAAATAATCCTACAATTTTTTTTTATTTTTTGTTTTTATAACCCTACAATTAAATGACAAGCAATTTCAGAATTTCATAAAACAGGAAGTCCAAAGATCAATAAACATGAAAAGATGTATCAATATCACTAATAATCCCATAGAAAGGAAAATTTCCTCTAAAACAAGATGCATTTATATACCCATAATACTGGAAAAAATGTAAAGCCTTGGTGACAATAAGAAATATTAAGAACATCCAAATGCTGTTGCTAAGTGTATATTGAATGGCAATTAGACAATATCTAGTAAAGCTGAAAATACCATCTCAGAGCTCAACAGTTTACTCTGAAGTGACTATATAGGCTGGAGAAACACAGGTATGCACACAAAGAGACATGAACTAAAAGTTCATAGCAATACCACCTTGAATAATGAAAAGTGGGAAATGGTCTAAATATGAACAAAAAAACCAGACCAATTGATGTATGTGTGAGAAACTGACAGTGAAAATTAATGAACTACACGTAAAAATACTCAATGCCTTTCAAGATATTATGGGACACCTCTTCACCAAAAGACAAGCAGAAAATTCTTGTGGAATGGAAACATTTACATCAAGTGTTAGAGATACACAAAGCACTTTCTGTCAGAAGGATTTCAACACAACAGCAGTTGAACCCACTGATCCATTTCAATACACAGAGACAACCACACAGTATATGTCACCTATGAAACCTATCACCTCAATTTAGTCAAGCTTCTAAATCCAATTACCAGAAAATGCAGGGAAAAAAATATCTTTGTAACTTACAACATGGGAATCAATGTGGGAAAGTCCACAGGCCCAGTTTTTTCAAGCAGCAAAAGAAGACACAAGAAATTGGGAGTAGTAACTGTACCGATATAAATAGACCCAATAAACATAACAACCAAATGCAATGCATCAACTTTAGTTAGATCCTGATTCAAACAAAACAACTATAAAAAAGTCTCTAAGACATTTGGCACACTAACTGATATTTAATAATATTAATAAAAACTGTTCATTGCTTTAAGTGGGATAGTAGTTATAATAGCTATAATTTTTTAAATCCTATGTTTTAGAGATATATACTGAAGCATTTCAAAAAAAAAAAAAAAAAAAGAATAAGAAATAATGCCTGGAATATGCTTCAACCCAGTGGTAAAGTGCGTGGTGGAAAAAGTAAGCTGATGAGTGAAACAAAATTGGCCAAGTGTTTATTAAGGTTGAAACTGAATAATGGGCAATTGTACATTGATTGGACAATTCTCTGTATTTTTTAAATGTCTGAAGTTTTACATAAAAAAAGATGTTGAACATACTAAGAATTGTTTATAAACATAAGCATGTGTGATAAAATATAAATAAAAGCATGCGAATACTAAATTCAATGTAGAGTTCATTACAGTGACTAAGATAGAACATTGTATGTGAAAGAATACACTGAAGGCTTCAATTTTAACTATAAATTTATATTTCTTAAGCTACATAGTTGGTGTTTAAGTATTCATTATACTATTCTTTATTATCTTTTGCATTTTCCAATATTTACATTTTTTAAAAGAAAGAGTAAGAAAATACATGGAACAAAAGAAAATAAATCCCTAAGCCATACATATATGCTATTTATTAATTTCATCAATTCTAAGATGCTCTGTTTTTCATTTATTGTTTCTCAAATTAGAATGTCTTACAATTGATGGATCCTGAAATTCAATAAAACAGAGTGATTGTTGCTACATAACAAATGGCAGAGAAGAGAAAAGATGGAATTACTAGACTGGTAAGTTGATACTTTTCTCTATCTAGCTTTGATTGGGTTCTCCAAACTTGGATACTGAGAAGTAAAATTGTTCTGTCTCTCTGTTTCATCATATGGATAATGACCATTACAATATCTCCTGTTATCCGACGGGAGATTTCCCTCAAAAGAATGTGGCATTCACTCTAGAATAGGATGTGGTTATGGGCTTTGGTGCTTTGGTGAAAGAAAAGAGAAAGAAGAAGAAAGTTAAGGGAAGTAATAAAATGTCAAAGTTGAAGAGAAATGGTGCTTTGAGGTCTCAAAAACCCTCCCCTCACTCCTCAGAAACAGAATGGCCTGTCAGGATTTGCATGCTTAAATGACTGTATAAAGCTTGGTGTCTGAGATTCCGCTCAGCTTTGGTGAAAAATATCCCTGGCTGACACTAGATGAGAGGTAGAGCCCACTTTTCCTGGAACACTGAAAAACCAGTACAGCCATCATAGGTATCTAAACTTGTACCAGTGGCAAGAGCTCTAACAGAGGCCTTGACTCAGCCCCATATCCACATATCACATCAAAAAGGTTTCTCTTTTCCATAGCAATAGAGTTATTTAAGAGCAGTCAGGTTTAATCTTTGGAGAAAAGTACAAGTCCTGGGGCCATATATTAATCGGTAGAGGAGTGACCATTTGTAGAAGGCTAATTATCAGTAGAGTGCTGATCCCAAAATAAGATAAGATAGAGCCTCAAATGTTTAAAAAAA
>NW_016107412.1:4180183-4182205 GCF_001604975.1 Cebus imitator
AATGAAAGAAAGAGTAGAGCTCAAAGCAACAGGGAATGATCAATTACCTAGCTCTTTTAAAAGTTTGTGGTGGGTATGGGGGACAGCTATAAGGGTATAGACATTTTCCATTATTTTTAATTCAAAGGCAGTATGAAGCAAATCAAGCAAATCAATCAAAAAAGGACTCCCATTCATTGAATGTTTATTTTGTGAATTCAACAAATAGTCTCAGTTTTTCTGGGTATCTAAGTCATCTAAAGGAATAACTAAGAGAATATAAACAGGATAACAGCATAAATTTTCATAGCAAACCGCATTTTAGTAGACTTGAGAGAAAATTAAAGATTTTTCTTCTTCAGTTACATAGTACTATTGCATTCATCAAATATATATGTATTATTCCCACTGGTAAATTCAAATGATGTTTCATGGCCACTCAACATATTTAAGGATTCTCCTCTATAAAGTACTTACTGGTAGCCAAAAAAGACAAGTTAAAGCACGTTAAGGATGTGACCAAGATAGCATTGCTCTCAAAATTAAAAAAAAAAAAAAAAAATTAAGTTTACAATTTCATCAAGGAAGAAGAGAGCTGAGAATGAGATCAGATTTTGCTCTTGATTTTATATAAATAATATGATATAAAGAAGCAAAGCAATATTAAACCTATGCTTTACTTCTTTACATCATTCAGAGTTTGTATGTATCTGTATTTATTCCGGGTTGTAATCAATTGTGAATTTTATTTTTTGTGGATTAAAAAAAAATTAATTATGGTTTTAAAATCAACAAAACCAAATAGGAACCAGTATCAATCACAACAGGGCAGAAGGATTCTCAATTTGGCTGTACGTGACATGTTTTCTATAGCAAATAAAAACTTCTGTGCAACTTCTGCTATAGCTATTGTAGTAACATTACATCAAATACGTTTAGATTCTAAAAAGGAAATAATGCAAAAAATGTTCAATTCTGGCAACTAATGTGTGGTGAAAATGGAATAACACTAAGAGCATAAGGAAAGTGTCTGGTAGAGGACTTTTGGCCCCGTTCCCCAGCCATGTGGAAAGGGCCTAATTCCCGAAAAGGAAGGCCCTTCCTCCCCCACAGGGAGGGTCCCTTATCTCACTCTATCCTGGCCGGACCCAAGACCAGCAACCTTCCCACCCAGCGGCCCACTGAACCAATCACCATCCGCCCCACCGGCTCTCCCGTAACCTCCCGTCCCACAAGCTCCCGCCCGGCAGGCTTCCTGCCCAGCAATCAACCTAGCCAATTACTACCTGCCAGGTCAGCTCTCCTACCGCCCCAGGCCCTCTGTCCCTATAAAGTCGACCGAATAAAGAAAGCGCGCGCGATTCATCCCCGTCCGCCTGAGTCGCCCGGAGATCCCAATAAAGTCGGTACCGGCCACCACGCGTTCTGCCTGGTGTCTACTGGGTGCCTGCCTCCGTGGGTCGGGGTCCCACAACCAGGGGTCGCACAAATGGTGCCGAAACCCGGGAGGTTTGGGCTGCCGGCCCAGCCGCAGCCCCCTCCCCTTGGCGACCTCTCTGAATCCGGCTTCTCTGCACTCCGGTTAAGGTAAGTCCGTTCTTTTTTTACCTTACCTTTCCTTTCCCGTGGTGTGCACTGTGGTCCCTCCCAACTCCAAGTCCACGGACCACTCGCCAAGCGCCGGCCGGCCCGAGCAGGGTCCTCCAACCAGGCTCCAGGAGCCTTTTGGGAACCGCCAGACAGGGGACGCCCTCTCTGACTCTTCCCTCCTCCAAATCTCTGGGTACTTGCAGCATAAGGGGGACGCCTCTTCCTGCATCTACTCTCCAAATCTCTGGGTACTTGCAGCATAAGGGGGACGCCTCTTCCTGCATTTACTCTCCAAACCTCTGGGTACTTGCAGCATAAGGGGGACGCCTCTTCCTGCATTTACTCTCCAAACCTCTGGGTACTTGCAGCATAAGGGGGACGCCTCTTTCTGCATTTACTCAGCCGTTGGCAGGGAAATTACTGCTGCACACGCCATGGGGAACGCGGAGTCTA